>NW_015386655.1:728708-732438 GCF_001527695.2 Protobothrops mucrosquamatus | reverse complement strand
ATCTGCCAAGTGTTTTGTGCAATCCTGTTCTGAAATAAAATAACTGGAGTGCTATACATGTGAGGGAGCTGGATATCTGTGTTAGGAGCCTTTGTAAGAGAAAGGAACAAAGCCATTTAATTTTCCTTCCTTCCAAAGCTACAGACTGCCAGATCAAAGGAGAAAGTCCAATAACCTATCTACCCTGTATATTTTTCCAATAGTTTTTATTTAGATCGAGGGTGGGCAATTTACAGTCCTCTGGGTCCTTTTGTTCCCAGCCTCCAAAGCCCATCCCCGCACTTGAGATTACTCTATCAAAGTCTGACAGCAATCACAGATAACAACAGCAGCACAATTTTCCACAGAATGCACTTTTCTTACTTCTTTTTAAAAGCCCTCCAAGTGGGAGGAGAGGGAGCTGAAAAATCTTGTGCCAATCTCCCTAGTGATGACATTGCATCATTGCTATTCCCCAAAAGTCCTCAATTATCCATTAAACATTGAAATGCATCTCCCGAGTTTTAGATGGTTGGCCACAACTCATTTGGACCATGTTCCCCCTAGAGTTTTATTTTCTTGCTGTACTCAGATTACTTGGGAAAAACGCCAAATCACTTTAACAAGTGGCACTCTTGGCAAAGCGTGCCATTTCACCACTTGGGTGATAATAGCAACAACCACAAAAGTGACTGTAGCATTACAAGGCTTTTCCAAGGAAGCTATTTGGTGGGAGGTTCAAGATAAACTAAAAGATGTCCTTCTGCACCCAGAACCTGGTGGAATCCAACCACTAGAAAAGCTGCAAAGCTTGTCTTCAGATTGGATAGCTTTAAAAGTCATGTTGGAGGAATTTCAGACTATAAGTAACTATCCTTCATTTATAACTATATGTGAATTCCAGCATGACAGGCAAGGTGGATTTCAATGGCTTTATGCTCGGTTTAGAGATTGACTGGGAGCATTTGGTTGGCCAGCATGGTCCAACATATTGTTACTATAGCTGGGTTGCAGAAACCTAGATGACTGCTATATGTCAGCAAAGAACTAGAGGCTTTGTGAACCACTGCTAACATCTTAATGATAGCCTGTATTTTTGCTGCTCAAGTCTGATAGTCCAAACTTGGTCAAACTTGGTTATAAAGATGTAACTTAGTAGAGGAAGTTTCTTACATTCCTGACAGGAAAAATACTCTCTTCTGATGTGAGGTATTGTTAAAGCAAAATAAAAGGCCAGAATCCATGACTAACAGTGCAATTCTATGCATATTTGCTCCTAAGAGTTATGAGCATACTTTTAGTTAGTATGCTTAGGGGCCTAAAGGAACTGAAGGAAAGATTTACCAAGATTGTCCAATTTCACACTATTATGAATAGAGTAGTGGAGACAGATCAATCTATATTAACCTAAATCTTCTAGTTTTGATTCCCTTGACATAGCAAGAATTATGCTGCTTGGCTGGAGTTTATACAGACTAAAGCTTGCAAAATTCAGAAGGGCTTGATTTAGTGATCCATGGAAGATAGACGGCTTAACTCTTCTGGAGGTGGTTTGACCCAGTGCTTTGTGTTTTTCCCTGATGGTTGAACAAAACAGCTCCTTTTTCTTCATTCCAGTTCATCCCTAGGGAAAAGTAACAACCCAACACAGGGCTTTGGGCTTTGGGCTGCCCTACTGGATGCCAAGGATTTTTTAAATATTCCATTTCATGGAGCTCTGATACCAGTGTCAGATTCACACATTTCAATGCCCATCTAGTTGTGACTCTTCTTCAGGTGACCAGAGCAAGAAAAGAAAATTGTATTTCCAAACAGTGATGAATAACTATGACAGTCCTTGAAGTTCCAAGAAACTGCGACATAATTTTCTCAGCAGGGGCAAAAAAAGTGTCTAAGCCTTCTCTTAAACCTAACATCACATGGACACCCAGGGAAAAGGAATTTTAATTCTCTCTATAAAACAAAAATCTTAGTCTGCCCATTTCTGTACGATTCCCAATCATATAACATCTAATCAAGGTTGTAATCAAGCTGTATAAGCAGAACTGGTCAATTATATGGTTGTAGTATAAAATACATACTTGTACTGTAGCTCAATTGCATAAAAATTGCCCACTGGTTTTCTAAGGCTAAGTATCACAAGGGCAGAGATTGTAGGAGTTCCAAGCTATAGATTTTAGGCATTCTTGATGCAATTCATGGCAACCTGTCTAAGAATGGTAGAGTCAACATTTTTCCCCTTGACTCTTTTTTCTTTAGTCATTTTCGAAAAGGGTTTTGAAATTTTCTTCTCTTGGTAAAGGCAGTGATATATCATGTGCCCAAATTTTTTGCTCAAGGGTGGAAGGAAAAAAATCTTATTAGCAAAGAAATTACAAGTGTGGTTTTATATATATATAATGCATCCATATATTTCTCCAATTTCCTGATGTGTGGTGCAAGATTTAAGATATCAGTGTTCTTGTTCGATGAAATCCAATACTTTCCCAAAGAAAAGAACATTTTCTTCAAGTTGAGCTCAACTCTTGATGAATTCATGGACACATCTATGTAATTGTCTGGACAACAATATAGCAGTGCCTTGCCACTGCCTTCTTCTGGGATGCTTTTTTGACTTCCCAATCTATTGTTGTCAGGCTTAGTCCAAGAATGACATAGAACAATCAACCAGAGTTCAGTTCTTTATTGTCCTATACATAATAGACAGAATCTTGCCAGATTAAACCTTTACTACTCTCACCCTACCAGATATCCCCTGGGAGATTCTAGGGAGTGGCTATCCATACTCTCTTCCTCTGACTCCTGTCCACATCCAAGCTGTGTTGCCTCTTGTCTTGTTTTCCATTCTGGAATATGCTCCCTCCTTCCTGGGAAATTTCTGCTTTACTGTAATCCATCACACTGCTTCCCTCTCCATAAGCACCATCCCTCACAATTATACAGCCCTAGTATTTTTCCATCCAAGAATTACCAGGTTAGAACCTGTCCTAGTTCCAAACCCAGATAAAGTTGGCCAAATGCTGAACATTGTTTAGTTTACAAAGGTGAGAGGGGCCAGCTTGGAGAAGGCTATCGGTTTCTCTTTAGTGACAGTTGTCGTACTTGTAGAAGACCAGACATAATTGGTTAAGACTGAAAGGGAGCAGTCAGGAGTAGGATTAGTGTCCTATTCTAGGATCCTCAAGCACCAACAACTGGCAAGGATCCAAATAATTATTTTATTCATTCCATAGTTAGTTATATTGAATCACTGGTCTCTTGCACCCAAAGAAGCCTAGAGCAAGAACCAAAAGGTTGCGTAGACCTTAAGAGATATTGATCAATAACAATTTGAACGTGTACTACTGTAAGCAGATCCCAAATACAAAAATATTTTTTTACACCTGATAAGGAAACCCAACTAGAAAGGAAGACATGGACAATAATGTGAAATCATTACAGATTTAAAAGGAAACCCTGTAGCTTTGATATATAGGTTGAGCCCAAATCCTGATATTTAGATTAGATTTAGATTTAGATTTTATTAGATTTATACCCCGCCCTTCTCCTGGTGGACCCAGGGCGGCTTACAGCAAGCTAAAAACAGATAAAGACCTTACAAACACCATTTTAAAATACAATTAAAAGAAATATTAATTTTGCCGTTTCATTTAAAATTTTGTGAACACCCAATATAAAATCAAATTAAAATCCAATCTAAAATACCCCTCAGGCCAGCCCCGCTAGCTGGAATAGCCATGTCTTGAGGGCG
>NW_015386655.1:672051-726822 GCF_001527695.2 Protobothrops mucrosquamatus | reverse complement strand
GACCATGACAGGGGCTCAATGACTACCTCCCCCGTTTCCAGATCATTCTGCCACTGGCCAGAGACAAAAATTAGATCCAGTGTGTGTCCTCCCGTGTGAGTGGGGGCATGCACTAATTGGGTCAAGTCCAAGGCCGTCATGGAAGCCAAGAACTCCTGAGCTGCCGCCGACGTTTCGCCCACTGATGGCAGATTGAAATATTCTAAGCTAACTATGGATTTACAAGTGGGAAAGATAAGGAAGCATGGCAGAATATATCCTTTGATCCCTTCAGGGTGTAAACTTCATAATCAATTAGTCATAACCCAGGCCAGATTGGCAAAATAAAAAAAAAGGTTCTACTCCCAAGGAGCTACATAGGAGATACAGCAAGAACATACATCTAGTAACATTTTACTCCGAAGTGTCATTATACAACTGATTCAGTCTGAGTTCTATATTCCAATTCTGCATATAGGCCCAAAGATATCACTGTCTGCTTGCAGAGGCACACAGTGCTGGACTAGATGGACAAAGAGCACTATAGCTTCTGGCGCTCTTTGGACCCTGCAGCAACTTAGGAGAGCAAAGCAACCACCTCTGGCAGCAAATGCTGGGAGCACCTGAAACACCACAGAGTTTCGAGGCCCACTTGGTCTTGACGTTGGGATCAGATGATCTGAAGGATTCTCTCTTTCCCCAACTCATTGCTTTGCCATTCTTGGTGTGGTGCTTTGTTAGGCTTAATGTAAGCCAAGGCCTTCTGGCACATAATGTCAGAATGGAAAGGTTGAATCCTAAGAAATGGTGTCTCTAAGCATGGGTATTGTACTACCCCTTCCCCTTGACAATAAGTAACTACATAGGAATTTAGCAACATTTAGTAACAAGGAACCAATTATTTTGAGGATAATTATTTCCTTTTTTTTCAGAGTATGTGTGTGCAGGAGGGAAGTGAGGAATGAAGTCCTTGAGGTCCCATAGATTCAGAGGTCCTGAGGTTTGGACAGACCGAAGTAGTGTCTTTCCTAACCATTGTCTGCATCTTGAGATGCGGATGTTTCTGTTCCTTCTAAAAGGGCAGATAAACCAAGGGCTTCTCTTCCCTGCTTTGCTCTCCGTATAAAACAATCTGGGTTTCCAAATGTGGGAAGGCAACAGTGCTCCAGGAAAGCACCAGGGAATTCAAATCAGACCCATTCTGTCTGCTTGCCTACCTCCACCTCTCCCTTTGCTGCTTTCTCCTTGAATTGTCCTTGAGGTTACTGCAGCCAAGGCTGGTTCATTCTCTGCTGCAGGGAGATGCAGGCTTTTCCCCATCGCACTGAGAAGGGAAGGGAGGAGGGGAACCAGGCAAGTGCTACAAGAAAGGCAGGAAGGAAGGAAGGAAGGAAGGAAGGAAGGAAGGAAGGAAGGAAGGAAGGAGAGGAGAGGAGAGGAGAGGAGAGGAGAGGAGAGGAGGAAAAAGCAACCAAAGAACAGCCAGGATGCAAAAGGGGTTAGAGACAGAGGACCCAAGGCAAAAATTGATCTTCATGGCTCTCACTGGCACAAAACAAAACCTACAAGCATTCCTGGATGATCCATATTTCCTGTGTCTGTGCCCTTGCCACTCGGCGAACATGCTGTCCCACACCACTCCTGTCCTTTTCTCCTTTCCATCACTTGCCTTCTTTTTTGTCTTTCTATTCCTTCCTTCCTCCCATGCATTAGTAATTCTACTGAGTTTTCTCGGCCCTGAATTTGAGGGCTGTGTCTGATAGGGCACCTTAGTGGTGACCCGGTAGCTCATATTGTATACCTCTTTGTTTGAAGGTGGAATTTGGGATGATGCAGTTGTTGCTCTTGTTTTAAATTTCATGATAAATTGACTGGACTAACATTGTCTCATTTTTCTATCTGTTAACTGGCTGGACAAGGGACAATAAACTGGAGCTAAATTCTGATCTGATCTGATCTGACCAAGGCCTTTGTAGTTATCTAGTTACCATGAGGTTCAATAAGCTTGACTGTCTAGTTCCTCAACCATGTCATAGATTGGTTACAATGGATTATCCTCAGGTCCCTTGTGTTGGATTCCTGTAAGATCTTTTATTGGAAGAAGGATCTTTGAGAAGGATTTTGACTTTTGACAGATTACATTGCTTCTCTATTCCCTACTAAACCCAGGTCAATGTGCTAGATTAGGGGTCCCCAACCCCCGAGCTGTGGCACAATACTGGGCCATGGCCTATCTGCAACATGGCCATGCAAGCATTGGGCCGGTGTGCATGTGCGCGCACAGCTCAAGTTGCACATGCAGTGGGCTGGCATAAGTTGCATAAGTTGAGCTGTGGCACATGCACACATGTGCACAGCCCTCTGCTTGCCTAGGTTGAGCAATGCACACATACATACAGCCTGGTTCCCGTTCCCCCCACCAGGCTGCCAACCTACAAAGGTTGGGGACCGCTGTGCTAGATGCCTGAGACCATGTCCCCACTTTTATCTAATATGCCCCGATGACATCTTTCTTTCCTCTTGGCATGGCCTTCATTTTATTCCCAGTCCATGAGCAAGGCAGTCGAGTTATTCTTAACTGTACTAATGTTAAAGTTATGTTTTCCCTTATTCAGACACCATCCAAGGGCAGCCTTGAGTCCTATAAAAACTCGTAAGCTTTGATTTTCTGATTATACATCATCAGGTAGATGTTGACTCTTAGCAATCACACAGATAAATCTTCTCCAGAGTGATCTATCCCCAGCCTGGCTCAGATCTTAACAACACAACCATTACCACTGTTTTTTAGTCCATCTACTTTGCTGCTGGTGGTTGTCTTTTCCTCTTTTCTCCACTTATAATAATAATAATAATAATAATAATAATAATAATAATAATAATAATAATAATAATAATAATAATAATAATAATAATAATAATGATAAAGTTGGAAGGGAGCTTGGAGGTCATCTAGTCCAACCCCCTGCTCAGGCAGAAAAGCCTATACCATTTCGGACAAATGGCTGTCCAGTTTCTTCTTCAAAACTTCCAGTGTTGGCGCATTCACCACTTCTGGAGGCAGGTTGTTCCACTGGTTAATCGTTCTAACTGTCAGGAAGTCTCTCCTTAGTTCTAGGTTGCTTCTCTCTTTGGTTAGCTTCCACCCATTGCTCCTTGTCCTGCCTTCAGGCGCTTTGGAAAATAGCTTGACTCCCTCTTCTTTGTGGCAGCCCCTGAGATATTGGAACACTGTTATCATATCCCCCCTCGTCCTTCTCTTTGTTAAACTAGACATACCCAATTCCAGCAACCGTTCCTTATATGTTTTAGCCTCCAGTCTCCTAATCATCTTTGTTGCTCTTCTCTGTACTCTTTCCAGAGTCTCAACATCTCTTTTACATCGTGGTGACCAAAACTGGATGCAGTATTCCAAGTGTGACCTTACCAAGGCATTGTAAAGTGGTATTAATACTTCACGTGATCTTGATTCTATCCCTCTGTTAATGCAGCCTAGCACTGTGTTGGCTTTTTTGGCAGCTGCAGCACACTGCTGGCTCATATTTAAATGATTGTCCACTAGGACTCCAAGATCCCTCTCACAGTTACTACTATTGAGCAAGGTACCCCCTATACTATACCTGTACATTTGGTTATATATTTCTCTATAGAACTAGGTTTTGTCTCCATTAATTATCTTGGGAAAGACAGATGGCTAAAGTTACTTGAAACAGACAATGGAGTAGAATAAAGATTGGCAAGGAAGACAGCCAACTTCATGCTTGTATAGATTTCTGCTGACTCAGGGGTGGGCGGAGAGCACCAGAACTTGGTGGTAGAAAGGCCCTGAAACTATACCAACCTGCCAAAAAACTGTCATCATCTTTCCTCCCACTGGTTCTTTCCAATCCTGTTCCTCAAGTGGAAAAAGCCGCTGATCTGAAGGTAGGGAGAACCAGAAAAATGACTGAAGGGCAAGATTCTAAGGCAGGAAAGATTCAAGGAACACGAAAGTTGAAAAGACAGTTGGAGATCCTTCTGAACCATAACTAATTAACTACTGCTGTTCTGATCCATGGAAGAAACTGAAATTATGTTTCTGAGCATTTTCTATAGGCTCACCCTATAGGAACAGAGTTTTGCAAAAGTGTAGATCAAATGCTTTGAACTCAATGTATACAAAAAAGGTGTTTTGCAGAAAACAATAACGATACTGCTTAGGTTTTTGTTTCGGAAGAAAAGCACATTGTGTTGAAGTGTTTCCTTTTAAGCATGTTTAGGACTGTAATATTATTATGAGTTGGAGGCATATTATACAGAGGGCATTCCTCTATTTTGTGAAGGCACAAGTTGTCACCCAGCAAGGGGTCAGATTCAGTTGCTAAAAATTGCATCAAAGAATCATATTCTACAGATTTTTGGAGGGATAAAATTGATTACACAAAAATAACTATGAACAGGCAGAATAAAGTATAATAGAACATTTAAATATTCTACAGAATGGGTTTTAAACCTGCATGAAACATACACATGCAAGTGTGAATACGGTGTGTGTATTTTGAAAAAAATAAAATAAAATGGCCCCATTCCCTTGGAATTGGTACCCTTGATGGACTGTCCAAAAGGCTGCCCATCTCTATTCTGGGCAAATATTTCTATACTGGATGGACTGTCCATTCCCAGTCAATTTAAAGTTGGTGCTCTGAGTGAAGGGGGAGCACCAAAGGCTTTTGAGGTACCTACCCAAAATGGATACCTGGTCTCCAGACTGAGTAGCTGTTTTTCTCATTACAGTCTTTTCCACCCATTGGAGATTCATTATATTTCTTCTTTTATCCATTTCTGAGGTGACGATTAATTGACCACTCTCGTTTATAACATCACCAAAATCTATGAGCTTTTTAGAGAAAAAAAATAGGAGATCAGTCCATGCAAATGAGTATACAATCTATCACGCAAGAGGTGGCATCAATACAATGTGAGAAAATGCTGGATTGTGGAACATATCGGTGAAACCCGTTAGCTTGAAGAATATCTTCTTGCCTTCTGTCTATGGAGATTCTCAGTCATCCAGGTCATAGTTATCCCAAAGGTGCTTTTTCACGAGGCAACTCGACTTGCTTGTTTTTCTTTGAAGATGTTTTGCTTCTCATCCAAGAAGCTTCTTCAACTCCCCACCATCCAGTCAGAGCTGAAGAAGCTTCTTGGATGAGAAACGAAACGTCTTCAAAGAAAAACAAGCAAGTCGAGTTGCCTCGTGAAAAAGCACCTTTGGGACTTCTTGCTTTCTCTTGGGCCCTTTGCCCCTCCTGATTTAACTAATAATAATGCTAGTTCTCAAAAACATTTCATTAGGAAGCACCGACCTTATATGCCCTTTTTATTGGCTGTCATGTCTCCAGGCTCCAAGAGTAACAATGGGGGATGCAGTTTTTGGAAGAGTGCCAGAGTTGGAGGAGAAATTTTGCCTGTGCTATATCTTGTTTCAAAATTCAGTAGACCGTGTGGCGTATGAGTCTGTGTGATGTGCTTGGTTTTTCATCTGGCTTTGGTGGGTTAGGCAAAAATGTTTTGTCTGTTTGTATTTGCTAGAGATGATTCATTTTTAACATGTTGGGCCTCTGGGGGGATTACTAGTCCTTGGGCTTCTGAAGTTCAGACCCAGCTTCTATTTTGTATTCAGTCAAGCGTTTTGTATCTCTTATATCCTCCACTGTCCTTCTGTGGAATGCGTGTTAGAACAGGAAACAGCAATCAAAAGAATGGATCTGTATTTTGGCATTTTGATAACCATTGGGGCTCACTTTGGACAAATCCTTTTATCTCCTTAGTTTACATTTTGGGAGGTAAATGATTTGTGGCTGGTAGAAAACACTCTTACAAATGGATCTGCTCATCAAAACATTGGATAACATTCCACCATATATATTTTTTTCTGATTATTAACATCTGATCCCAAAAGACTGAGGTACTTTAATTCCTTTGAGGATCCTGGCATCCACGGTGCTACTTTTTTAAAAATTCTGTGTCTTAATCAGCAACTTCTTTACAGACAATAGTGAGCAAAATTATTTATCTTCTTGCCAAATGAACTTTTTATTGTCTTTCATCAATGTAAGCTGTCAGGAGTTGGAGCAATTCAGGGGTCTACACTTTTAATAAATTATATTATCATTACCACCATGTCGGGAAAAGTTTCTGCTACTACTTGCTTCACTTGAACAAAATATTAAGACCACAGGGGAACAAGCCAGATTTGATTTTTGGTAGTCAACTGATAAGCATAGAAGGCAAAAATAAATTGCATCTACTCATTATAATATCCTGTGAAACCTTACTAGTTAATGAGAGAGATAGCTCCTTTGTGGCTGTGTGCATGCACCACACTGAACATAGTTAAACAATTAACCCTCTTTCAGAGTTTGTACAATTCACTGAGCTTTAAACTGACCAAGTGAATGAGCCTTACAAGACATTCTCAACCACAAAAATAATAATAAAAAAAACTTAGCAAGGTTAATATTCTCCAAGAGTGAAAAGTGCGAGCAAAATTGATGGATCTTTAACTAATCTGATTATGTAAATACAGTCTTTAAGTAATAAAAGGTGACAAGCATATTACAAATTATATGTATCATATTCTTAGCAGATAGCTTTTCTTTTTTAAAAAATAAAAAAATGTGCCCTCGAGTTTCTATAACTATTAAGAGTTCATTTGGGAAATATTGCCTGCCACCCAGTGTCCAAAATCAAATTATTTGAACCTATATATTTAGGAAAGAACTGATTAACACTTAACAGTTTATGTTTAATATAATTGCTTAAACCAAACCAAATCATGAAAATACACTATTATTACTCTTATATATACAATAATGTGACATCATAGCTCCCAATTCTTTAGCTAGTATTGACCTTCTGATACTTTCCCAAGAACCTAAAAAGTTGTAATATATCAGTATAGTATTCCTGCAAATTCAATGCACGATTTCTAAGTGTCATCCAGGTTTTTTCTGGGTCTGACACTCACTATGGCGATAACCATTTGGGACCACAACTTCCAGTTTATGCCATAATCTTTCAACTTCATTTTTCAGATCTTCACACTTTATGATCTTCTCCAGTTCTTTGTGTTCATTTCTAGCATCCCCTGGTATTGTCACCTCAATTATCCGCACTTTCTTCCACAGTTAAATCTGGTGTGTTATGAGCAAATATTTTATCAGTTTGTTGTTCAGAAATCTCACAAAATTTTAATTTGTTTATTTTCAACTACTTTTTCAACTTTATACGCCCACCAATTTTTCATCACTGGCACATGATAATTTTTATAGATGTTCCAGTAAATCATTTTGGCAACTCTGTTATGTTATTGTTTATAAGCAGTTTGTGCAATCTACTTGCATGAGCTGAGTATATGATCTACTGTTTCTTCTGCTTCTTTGCACAATTTGCATTTTGAATCATTTGAGGTTTTTTTTTAATTCTTGACCTTGATTGCATTAGTTTGAACAGCCTTCACTTTCTTTTTTTAATGTTCCAGTTGTAAGCCTTTGCCAGTTGTCAAGCCTTCCGTTTCTTTTTTTTTAATGATCAAGCTGTAAGCCATTGCCAGATTGTATTTTTATCCATTTCATTATTATTATTCCTTTCAGATATTAGAGGACTTACTGGGCTGAGCAAACACACATAAGCTCACACAAATCAGCTTGCCAAGCTGACTAAAAATAACACCTTAGTTTTTTTTTAATTAACTAAAATATGTATTTCTTAGCATCCAGAGTACCCAGCCTCTGTAATTTGAACTGCTGCTCTGTTGCCTCCTTGTCTCGAAAAGCAGAGGCACTGCTCTGGCACCCCAGGGCCAGCTGTTGAGGGCATTTGAGAGCAAACTCCGGGCTGTCATTCCTGCTGCTTGCCTGGCTCTCTGGCATTTTTAATATTTAACAAGGACCTAACAAAGCTAAGGAAAGGTAAGCAAAGGAAGAGAAGACACCTACAGTGCCACCCAGTTGGCCCTTTCATCTCCCAGGAGCTACTGAATCCCAGCCTGGGGTGAAGTCCTCCTCCTTCACTGCAGTCTTTGAAGTGCCAGCCTACACCCATTGGTTTCTGCCTTGACGGTCACAGCTTCCTAGAGAAGGCTGGGGATGGGCTGCTGCCCTAACATTGCAAAGAAGGAATCTGAGGGGATAGCAGCTCAATCTGGGGCAAACTTGCCCTGCCTCATTTTACAATATGGTGCTCCTGCTCATTCTATTGGTAGACTCTGAAATCCTATCCTTACTTGACCAGATATGATCAGGTCTGACCGTGTTGTGAATGAGAAGTTTTTCAGTTCCCTTCCGGACTTCTCCTCATGAAGAGGGGAAGGGTCCTTTGCATAGTTTTGAAACCAATGCACCCAACCTAGCAGCACCTCTGGCTAGGAAGGAGTTGGAAAACAAAAAAAAGGAATATTTAGGTGTGAAAATTGGGCTGAGGAGGATATAGTAAGTATGTATTAGACTTTCTTTACAAAGATGATCTATGTAGGCCAGGATGCGGTTTACATAGCTTTATACTCTGGACTTAATAGTTTTATTGAGAGGCTGTTTTAGATGACCTTGTGTTTTCTTTTATTTTCTTCAAAATACAATAGAAGCCATACTCCCTCTGAGGGAGAGCTCTCCTAATCATTCTGCAGAGTGGGGCCTAGAACACTGTCAGCCACCCCACCGCTTACCCTGATGGTAAAACTACTTGTCATTCGTGATTTGTGATCCAGACCAAGCTGATAAAGAAGTCATGGGAGGAATGTAATACCAGGCTCCACATTTGGACTAAGTCATTGTGTCCGGTGCATGCTGGAAATGACCATTGTGACCAAATTTATTTTACAATAAATGGGCTTCCGTAACTCTCTAAAAGTCAGAGTTTATTCTTGCTTTGTCCTGATAAAATGCTGAGTTCCAGAATTCCAGAAAAGCATTAACTATCCTAGTTCTCCTATTCCTCTGAATCAGATTTTAAGTTGGGAGGGGGAGAGAGGGGGGGTGAATAGAAAGCAGAAATGTGTTGCTTTTCCCTTACAATTCTGCAGTAGAAGGAAGAATCTTTCTCCCCCATTAAGGGCCTACCCTGAAACTGATTGGATATACAGGATTTGTCCTCAAAGCCATAACTGAACACCCGTAAGAATGTAGAGTAGCTCTTGCTGATTTTTAAGTGGGCAAAGCCATTTTCTAAGGAGCCTTCTTTAGACTTAAACCTATACTTTCCTTCTTTTAGTTTGTTCCATAGGGCTTAAAGTGTTGGATTGACATCAGGGCATCCAAGTTCAAATCTACACCCCAGTTCAATGGGGAAGCCAAAAACGCTTAGAAACACCAGAACTATGTTACTAAGTTAACAATTCTAGTGTTAACAAGCATGGCAAGAAAAGTTGTAAAATGGGGCAAAACTCACTTAACAACTGTCTTGCTTAACAAAAAAAATGGGCTCAATTGTGGTCGTAAGTCAATGACTATCTGTATAAATTAGATATCAATCTAAATAAATAAATGAATGTAGCTTACCCTCCTGTTCTCATGGCATTGGTCACTTCATCCCAGATCATGATTTAAGCAGTTTTATATCACTGTTTTCCATACTGAAAATCATCCAGCAATCCCCAAGCAAGAGAACATCAAGAAAGCTAGAAAACTGCACCTACATAGCAACCGTAATTTTAATTGCCAGGCAAGAGCTAGGATTATCTGAGGTTGGTTTGTGAGTGCATACCATATAAACCCTTCCCTTCATCTGCAGAAATCCACTTAAAACATTAAAAGCATAAACCTAGATGGTAATAGAATGTCTGGAGAATGATAGAAGGTTGGGAACAGAACAGCCTTCCCCCACCTCGTAACCTATGGCTGGGGACAATGGACATTGTAGTCTAGCTCCTGAGGTAACAAGTTGGGAAAGCTGATTAACACATTTTTCTCCTGGTACATTGACATTCTCTAGCCTGTCACAAACAGGCCAAACAGACTTGCCGCTTCATTCTTGCTATTCTCTCTTTTGACCCCAGGTCTCTCTGATAACACAGCTGATCTGGAAAAGAGAAGACAGATCTATGGACAGAACTTTATCCCCCCAAAGAAGCCCAAGACCTTCCTGCAGTTAGTGTGGGAGGCACTTCAGGATGTGACCCTAATCATTCTGGAAATTGCTGCCATCATCTCTTTGGGACTATCTTTTTATGCTCCACCGGGTGAAGAAAGTGAAGGTAAGATTGGATCCCTGCCATCTCTGCTATGACATCCACACATGGGTGGAGTTCCTCATTTCAAGAAATTGTGCAACATTGCTCTGGAGCATTATGGGAAAATATAACTAAGTGCCACTATTGAAACCTCCCACAATGCCCCATGACCATCCAGTGCCGGAAACTGTTTGATTAGAGTATTTACGGTATATACCATTCTTGTCACACAACCAAGGGCAATTCAGAAGACAGATCTCTAAAATAAATCAAAAGCTCCTCATCAAAGCCGTAAAATAGCCATAACAACAGCAGTAGAATTTGACCCATCATCAACAGATAAGACAATAGTACATCAGACAGTGTTTGGATTCTGAATGCCCAAAAGAACAACATTCTTTTGATCATCTTCTAAAAGCTATCCAAAGTTGGGGCTGTCCAAATCTCAGCAGTGAGGGAGAAACTATTCCAAAGGGACATGACAGCCATTGAGAAAACCTGGCCTTTTACTCTTCTCAACTCTTGAAGCAGGAAACCTGAAAGATGTCTTCTTGATTGAGCAGGCAAACTCCCTTCAAAGGTGATACTCCCTAATATAATTTGTAGAGGAACCATGGAAGGTCCTTGATGGACCTAGAAAGTGCAGTTCCCTGAAACTGACAAGCACCTCAATGGAGATGGCAGCCAAGGGATACAAAACTTTCTTTGCTGCCACCTAATGATCCATGGGTCAGCCAGTCAACCAGCAGCCCACAGTTTCAAGGACTTTTAGTTCAATTAGTCCACAGTATAATAGGAATGGGGGGGGAACCAAAGCACCCCAATATATGGGATAAATCAGAACATTGTATGTACTAATTTTGGAGGATGTACAGTAAGTATTCGACATGGATAGGGCTGGGATTTACATCAAGGAAACCACCAATCACAGCCATTAGAATACAGTTTGTAAGGGCAACAAGATTTAGGCTAGCATGATTTCTTGCTAACTTCGCTATGGGAGGGGAACAATTGTGGTAATTATGTGGCTATGACATCAAAGCCTTGTCCTAAGATGGTGGATCCATCTTCCTTTGCAGATCAACTGGGAGAGCCAAGAGACATTGATTCTGCATATTAGTCTGCCCAACTTTATCAAATTTCTTCATGCTGGCTTATCCCTATGTCTGCTAGGCTGCTTCATCTTTTTACTTATATTTGTAAGCTTGTACTATGCAAAAGGGATTATGCAAATGGAATGTACAACAACACTCTGAAATTGAGACTTATTTTACCAGTTTTACCCAGGCAAGATCAGGGTGTTCAGGTTAATTTAATTCTGTTACCATCCATTTACTTACCTATTAATGAGTTTAATAGGTAAATATTAAACTCCAAGTTCTCCCTCAATCCATTTGGAGCAGATAGGAGAAATCATCCAGTTCTATGCAATTTTGCAATGATCTGTATGCATGAACAGACAAAACAATGAGGTTAATAATATTTATATTTATGGCACCTCATCTTGACAGTTGTATGAGACTTAGGCCTATTAATACTGGAATATTAAGTGGTAAAATCAGCAATCTTTATAGCTGTTGCCTCACTCCTAGGGAATCTAATAGAATGGAATGGAATGGAATGGAATAGAATAGAATAGAATAGAATAGAATAGAATAGAATATCTTTATTGTCACTGTGTATCTCACAATGAAATTAAGCGCTGTCCACAGTGCACACTACACACAAGTAAGAACCACAAGTAAAAACATACAGATCTGTAGCTATTGGAGAAGGAGAGATGACTGTAAGAAGGAGGTAGGCACTATCTACACCAAGATGTTTGGACTTCAACTCCCAGAATTCCCCAGCCAACATGATGGTTGGGGAATCCTGAGAGTTGATGTCCACACATCTTAAAGTTGCTGAATTTGAGAAACAGACAGTTGGACTTCTAATCACTTGCAGCCCCAGATGTTGTGGCTGATAGAATCATGGCACCTCTTCCTGATTTAAGGAGAAGTGATGTGTGATCAGAGTAATAGGAGCCTTCCTGTAACCAACATTTTCTTTTTTTTCCTCCTTCCAGTCTGTGGGAACGTGTCAGGGGCTGCAGAGGATGAGGGTGAGTCAGAAGCTGGCTGGATTGAAGGTGCTGCCATCCTACTGTCAGTGATCTGCGTAGTGCTGGTCACAGCATTCAACGACTGGAGCAAGGAGAAGCAGTTTCGAGGTCTCCAGAGCCGCATAGAACAGGAACAGAAATTCACTGTCATCCGCAATGGGCAACTGGTCCAAATTCCCGTGGCTGAGCTGGTGGTGGGAGACATCGCCCAGATCAAATATGGTAAGAGAGAAGGCAGGAGGTAATGATCACTCAACTTAGTCCAGCCCTGCAAAGGCAAATTCAGCCCTGCATGGAGATACCTCAGGGACTGGATTTAAAACAATCCTGATATCTAGTTTCTGTCTCTGGGAACACCAAAGATACTTAGTAAACAAAGGGCTCCATGATGCCCCAGAGGGGGCTGGTGGTTTAACTTTATACAAGCTTCTTTTACAGTTGTACCATAATGCAAAGATGCACAGTCTCAAAGCTTATGAGGGGTCATCAGGGATGAAAATTTAAGATTATCTAAGAGTATGTCTAGTCAAAAGCTTTCCCCCCCCTCATTATGCCACTGCTCTTTCATTTCTTGTTTCTCAAGGAATGCAATGAATTGACCACAGAACTCTGTTCTGTGATCATTTCAAACAACCTACACAATAGAAATCTACTGTACACTATTTTGCCCATCCATCCAGGATTTAGATAAAGTATTCTTTCCCCTGTTCACTTCCAATAAAATGGCAGTGGCAAATATGTGTGCACTGCTGTCTTCACATCTATTTTGTTGTACTACTTTACACTTAATTCCAGAAATATAATTATTGCAAACATGCATATCTTTTTTTTAAAAAAAATTCCCACTGAAATTCTGGAAGCATTAAGAAGCACTGTGTATCACTGTTTATCAAATAGCAAGCAAACTTATTCCTCTTTTAGTAATTAAGGAAGCAAAATGGGTAGCTCTATGTGACATCCATTGTAGATAAAAAGGGCATAAGATTGTAGGCCCCCAGTATTTGTTGACAGAGTTAATTGCTTAACCTCTTTCTCTTCCCTCCTAGGTGACCTGCTTCCTGCCGACGGAGTGCTTATTCAGGGGAATGATCTCAAGATAGATGAGAGCTCCTTGACGGGAGAGTCAGATCATGTACGCAAATCAGGGGACAAAGATCCCATGTTGCTATCAGGTGAGGGACATCTGACAGTCCTCCTAGATCAACCAGACACAAACCATGACAAGATGAACTAATTCTACCTTAGAGTAAAGCTACATTAACTTTAACAGAACCTTTCAAGTCTAAAGACACAAACTATCCACCTCCACGTTTAACTAGGGCAGGTCTTTCCTAAGTTTCTTTCTCTGACGTTATGCAACTGTGGGCTCCTACCACTCTTATCCGATTGTTTCCTAAGCAGCATCTCTTCTCTTTCCCCAAGGTCATCCATATATTCCACTACAACTCTGGCTTAAAATAGTCACCTGAGACAGTAAGATTTGGCAGGTAAGGCACTGGGCTAGAAGTTGGGAGTTCTAGTCCTGCCTTAGGCACAAAGTCCTCTGGGTGACTTTGGGCTAGAGACTCTCTCTTAGCCCTAGGAAGTTTGCAATGGCAAACCATTCCCGAAAATCCTTGCCAAGAGAACTACAGGGACTTGTCAAGAGTTAAAACCAATTCAAAGTCACAATATGTATGTCTTCAAAAACCATTACAGTTAACCTTTCTTTTTAACAAAGGTTATGTATGAGACTACTTCAAAACTAAGTAGCAACATAATAATATAACCATATTAATATATATATCAAATCTACTACTCTATATGTAAAAATAAGGTGAAGAAAATATATCTATTCCTTTCTGTAAGTAACTCCTGTATATCTCCCCTAGGACCTCTTGTAGCATGTAAAGGATGTCGGGACCTACAGGTTTCTCTTGCTTTCTGCACATGTGCTATTATGTGATTTATCATTTTTGTCCAAGATGCGAATTGCGCCAGCATAAATTTGTTCCAAAGGTCTGGAAATATGCCAAGGTTTTTCCCACTGAAACTGCTTGAACATTTTCCCTCGAAACACCCTTTCCGCCCTCTAAAACTTTATGAGCACATTTGTTGATGCATTTCGGTTATAGAATTTGGCACCGTGTCCCACACAGCCTTTTTTCCCCAGGGGGACAGTATCTTGCTTTCTGCAAATTCATTTTTATGAGAGGTTTTCAGGGAACATCAAGCTTGGCACAAAGTGAGGGAAGCCTATTGAGGCTTAAGCTTAACAGGAACACAGGAATGGTGGAATGACGCTCATTTCTATTTTTCACACCGGGTACCAAATTCTTCAGAGGCTTCTGGGCCCCGTGAGGCTCTTCTAAGAGTTAAATATATCTGTAGCACCTGCATTTGGGCTCTGCAGAGAGTTCAAATGATACAACAGCAGAAAAGTTACAATCTCTTGGCCTTACATCTTCCAACTCCAAGTTCTTTTTTTCCCACAAAAACCCAAAGGTTGGTGTTTTTCTAAGCCACAAAAGGTCCCACACCCCACAGGCATGGAACAGCCAAAAGCCCATTAATCTTTTGTTTTCTGCTCACAGCCAGATCACATTTGGAGGAATCACTGGCATGAATCATACTGTACAAGTTACTGGCACTGATTAGAAATATGGAGCTTTTAAAAGCAAGATGCCACAAGAAAAGTTTAAGCTAAGCCAAGATGTACATCTTCATATCAAATCTCTCAGCTCTGGAGCAAGTGTCAAATTTTGACACTTATTTGCTAAGGAACAATCCAAGGACTGAGTCAGTTCCAAAGAAGCAGGGGCCACATGAGATAGATGAGCTGTATGGAGATAAAACTCAATGCATTTCAGGTGATGCCCACAAGCTATATCCCTTTGTTTTCAAAAAGGAGTACATCATTCTGGTGCTAAGCCATTCCCTATATTTTGGGAAGTGCTTTACCACTATTTTATCACTTTGGGGGCTGAGCCTTAATTAGTAATATCTACACTAAACAGCAGTGTGCTTCATTATATGGTCAAGATGATCTCAGGGCGTGATCTAATGGGGCAAATCTGGTTCAGATACACTAAATCCTAAATTCCAGCCTAACAATGTGTAATTGCTGTGGCTTAATGTGATGGCCTGTTTCAAATGATATGATTGAGCAACCGCTAAGATCTTTCAAGATACTGAAACACAAAACACCTAACACGATTTTAGCTCCTCTAGTGATTTATCTGAAACCAGTCATAGAATGCTAGCCAGGCCTCTCAAGTTTCTTTGACATAGCTCTCGAACTGAAACCGTGCATTCAATAGCAATAGCAAAAGCACTAGACTTATATGCCGCTTCACAGTGCCTTGCAGTACTCTCTAAGCAGTTTACAGAGTTACCATACTGCCCCCCAACAACCCAGGTCCTTATTTTACCGACCTCGGAAGGATGGAAGGTTGAACCAACCTTTAGCTGGTCACAATCAAACTCCTGGCAGTGGGCAGAGTTAGTCCGCAATACTGCATTCTAACCACTGCGCCACCAGGTGTCCTAAATAACTTAAAGAGTCATCCAGTAGTTCCCTGGGGCAGCAGATCTCGTAGAATATTCCTATGTTTTTTCTTACATTATGGTTAACTCTTCAGAAGAAAGCATAGATCTCTTTAAGACCCAGGCTGACAACCAATGGCTTACAGCAGCAGATTTCAGATTTGCAAAATCAACACTGTTATGTAATTACTGTCATTTACTAGAATGTTGAGATCTATCAACTGCAGCATGTTAGTTCTGGTGAGCACCCATCAGTAATTCCTTCATCCAAATGTCTCTTTTCCCAATGTGTTGCTGCAGCCAAGCAATTCAGTTCGGTCTAGCCTGGTTAAAGCACCAGGCTAGAAACTAGGACACTGTGAGTTCTAGTCCTCCTTCAGGCATGACTTTGGGCCAGTCACTCTCTCAGACCAACTCACTTCACAGGGTTATTGTTGCGGAGGGGAAGAGGAGGAAGAAGTGTTGGATATGTTTGCTGCCTGGAGCTATTTGTAAAAATAATAAAGGCAACAAATAATAAAGGATGGAAATAAATAAACAAATAAATTCTGGAAAAAAAATCTCATCTGCTTTTAAGAGTTGCGACAGGGGCTCCAAAACATATTTTTTTTCCCTTCAGATCCCAAGTACTGCACAGCCCTATGAGAACCTTCTGCTAACGTTTTGCAAATCATGCCATCAGTAGATGTCAGATAACTCTGTACCTTTTCCAGAGTAGCTCATCTTGTAAATGAATCCAGAAGGTCTATTTCTTGGGTTCCTAACATTTCCACTTAGTATTCCTCTGACTTTTCTTTTGATTTAGGCACCCACGTCATGGAAGGCTCTGGGCGGATGGTTATCAGTGCTGTTGGAGTCAACTCACAGACTGGGATCATCTTTACTTTGCTGGGTGCTGGTGGGGAAGAGGAGGAAAAGAAAGAGAAAAAAGGTAAGGTTTGCTCTCTGGTCCAGGTAAGCACTTCCCTGGTGTACCTCTGGATCCATTGTACTGCATGCCAGTCTTCATGCTCACATCAGCTCTCTTGTTGGCTGAAGCTAGGGCATCAAGATGCATTTCAGAGCTGCTCCACATAAAACATCTTCAAAAACATCCAACATTTGCAGAAGGTATCTATAGTTTCTGCATAACTGGCACAAAGATGACGCCCTCCTCTTGAGCATTGCTTGCTTCCCTTTGTTATCTATCAAGGCTATTGATGTGCCACTGAGATCCCTTCTGAAACCTTTTGGTAACCATTTTACTCCCCAGCCTAACCATCATTCCCAAATAACGCTGTCTGGGCTACTTCAGTTGGGTAGTCTACATGTTAGGTAGAGTTTGCTAGAGTTGGAAGAGATGTTTATGGGAGATGTTTGCACAGAGTAGATTGATCATACTCTGGAGCAGTACTTCTCAATCTTGGCAATTTTAAGATGTTTGGACCTCAATTCCCCAATTTCCCTGGCCAACATGTCCATGCACCTTAAAGCTGTCAAGGTTGAAAAACACTGTTCTGAATTATCTAAGAACTGAGATAGAATAAATATTCTGGAACCATTGCTCAATGCTTGCTCAGTAGGACTTTTCCATATAACTATTTCCCCAGCACAATGCTCCCTACGATTAGTACTATAATTCTGACATTCTCAAGAGAATCCTGGCTGGACATTTTTGTAGTTATAGTTTCAAAGGCACTAGGTTGAGAAAAGGCCGTTTGGTAAAGCTGTTTTATCATCTCACTCTACTTTACCTTCTTTTAATTGGATCCCGTTCTTTTCCAAAGATGTCTCATTCAGTGTTAGGAATCCACTCATCTTTTCTGCTCTCACCATTCCTTCCTTCCTTGGCTTCACAAGCCTTTCTTCTCCTTACTTGCCAGGGAAGTCCCTGCACTGCATTCTGACCTCTGATTTGTCCTCTTCTTCTCCCTATGCGATTGGGAGAAGGTATAAAGAATCCAACTCAATCAGTCATAGGCATTGCTCGGGCAAGCCATTCACCCATGTGATCGGTTTATTTGAAATATTCTCCCAGCAATATACAGAAAAGTGACTCCCACACAGTTGGGAGAACACTGAAAGGGCACAACTTGTGCAATAACATTTGAGTCAGTACGCTTGGATGAATAGTGCTGAAGTTTGACTCAGCATGCTGAATTATGGTTCATCATTTTTGGAATCTGCCTCAGCAAGGAACTGGGCACAACTCAAAGCTTTGGTATTTGCTTCATTGTTGTTGCTTCCATATAGCAAGACTTACTAACCACATTAACTCTCTAAGAAATTAGAAAAACTGCTGCAGCTTCTTTCCCTGTCAGTGTAAAATAAATAGCTGATGTTCAAAGAAAAAAAAAGGTGCAAGAGAAAAGTGTCCCATTCTCCCTAAATTCCCTTTTTTATTCCATCTGAATAATAAGCAACTTAATTCTGTGTTAGCTTGTTAATTATGTTCAAAATTGTATTGATTTAGTGCTGGCCCTAACAAAATCTACTACAATACAATTAACCCCTATTCAAAGAACAATTGAGCTTAAGGGGATAGTAGTACCGAATTCTTCGTAGCAAAGGGATTTTAAATAAATGGCATCTTAAATAATTACTTTATTTTGTTATTAACTTATCTAATAGGAAGTTTGGGGGTTTTGTATTGTGAGTTTTTAATGTTGTAAGCCTCTCAGAGTTGTTGTCTGTGAGTTGGGTAGCCTGGTGGTTTCTACAACACTTCCATATATATTTTTTTGACAAAAAGCCATTTATGTCAATCTAAAACTTCTACTGGCTGAAGCATTGCCAATATCTCAGTCAAAAACTATGTTAGCCAATCACTGTCAAGCAATCTTCCTCACCCAATAAAACTCACAATACTTATTTAACCATCTCTCTCCATAATAAGTTGGCTTCCTGTTTTATCATTTTCCTACCTGCATGTCTTCCTAACATTCCCTATTGCCAGGTCATTGTCAGAAGATGCATGTTATACTGTAGTGACTTTACTCTAGTTAGTTATTATAAGTTAGCAGACATAACTCTGGTCAGAATCTGGACGTGAAATCATTTGTGAATCCTATCCTACGTACACTTTGCCTTTAGGTACCCATCACAGTCAATTTAAATACAACGGTAAATTGTCCCACTGTCATAATGCATTAATAATTAGCATAATGCATTAATTCAAGCGCTAAGTGACTGCATCCAAAATGATGCAATATCATCCATCATTAACATCAGCCATGATGAGTGTTTAGTGCCAGAATAATTATCCATTGTTTCACTAATATGTTAATAAATGTGGACTGAAGACTGACATCTTGGCTGTTTGTCTTGGAGGGCTCTGATGTTGAAACTAAGATATCATGTATCTGGCAGAGCAGAAACCTGACTCCTGTTTTTCTTTGCATTTTTGACAGAGTAGGGAAATTATTTATGATAGCATAATCTTAAGCAAAAGTAGAGTTGAAGATCATCAGCACACTGTTGACACCCACTTCAAAACTCCCCAGCAGTTTCATATATTTGTGAACAGTATGGGTGGGATGTTTTCTCCCATGGCCATTCTGGGCAAGAAAGATCACAAGTACTTTAAAACAAAACCCATTAAACTCAGTTTTGGTATCAAAAGTTGCTAAGAAATCCATGAGAATTGGCAGGATAGCACCTCCCCACCCAGCTTCTGGTTAAGGTCATCCCTAAGCCAGCAGAGCTTTTAGCAGTTGTTAGCTGAAGTTGGCCATCAGTTTAGTCATTGTCTGTGGCCATTCTCCTTATACTATAGCCTACAAATTATCTATTAACAACTGAGCATCAGAGAAAACTAGGTAGAAATCTTCTTCTTCTTCTTCTTCTTCTTCTTCTTCTTCTTCTTCTTCTTCTTCTTCTTCTTCTTCTTCTTCTTCTTCTTCTTCTTCTTCTCCTCCTCCTCCTCCTCCTCCTCCTCCTCCTCCTCCTCCTCCTTGTTTCTGCTTCTTGCTTCTTGCTTCTTCTGCTTCTGCTGCTTCTGCTGCTTCTGCTGCTTCTTCTTCTGCTTATCCTCCTTCTCCTCCTCTTCTTCCTCCTCTTCCTCCCCACCCCCTTCCCCCTCTCTCCTCCTCCTTTCTCCTTCTTCAAGTAAAAGTAGTTCTTCAGTATTTTGTGTTGGTTCAACTTGAAGGATGATACCTCTGTCATCTCAGAAACATCTGATCAAGAAAATAAAAAAAGAAAGTGAGAATTTTGGTCTATTTCTGAACATCAAAAAGACCAACCTCATGACCTCTGCAAGGAATGGAAACATCAAAATAAAAATTAACAGTGAAGAGATAGAATGCATGGAAAAATTCATTTTCCTAGGATTGCAGAGCATTCAAAGCAGTAAATGCAGCCCAGAAATAAAACATCGGTTTGCACTGGGTCAGGCAGCAATAACGTACTGTACATGAGCCGATTATGGAAAAGCAAGGACATCAGCCTGGCAACGAAATGTAGGTTAGTCCACTCTAATGTGTCCCCCATAGCTACCTATGGTTGTGAAAGTTGGACCTTAAAAAAAGAAAGACAGGAAGAAAATCGATTCATTTGAGCTGTGGTGCTGGAGAAGGCTCCTGTGTATTCCTTGCAATGGCAAAGATGACCAACAAGCAAGTACTAGAGCACATAACCCCAGACACGTCACTGGAAGACAAAAGTACAAAACTGTGCCTCACTTATTTTGTCCATGTCACATGGGGAAATTCACTGGAGAAAGCAATTATGTTTGGAAGAGATAATGGTAAAAGAAAACCAGACCTTGCTGGCTGGATACCATCAAAGCTGACACAAGCCAGAGCACAGAACGACTCAAAGAAGTAGTGCTAGATGAGAAGATGTGGAGACCTGGCCCATAGAATTGCCAAGAATTGGACATGACTGAATGGATAACATCAGCAGCAGCAGCCTGAAGGGAGAATACTAGGGCCACTGGAGAGAACATATCAGCACCTATGCCATTTGTTGGAAGAATTGATCAGTGAATCTCCTTTAATACTTGCAGATGCCTATACTGTTGAGGCAGGAAGGTACCTTGGCACAAAGTGGGGAATGTTGCATTGCCCCACAATACAACATTCCATGGCCAGGCCTGCCCCTCACAATAGCTGCCACTCCAGTTGTCATATTAATGTTGCTTCTGTCTTCCCTGAGTCCCACTTATTTTAGCCCCTGTTGTGCCTTCCCCTTCCATACATACCAGCATCCTCTCTGTGCTGGATCCCTTCTTTCACTGATTCCCTTCTCAAGGCCAGATCAAAGGTTATCAGCACGGAGAGTATAGGAGATATGTGTGCACTGCTATATCTCTGAGTATCCAAAGAATGCATAATCATCCACACAAGCCAGTTATGAACATCCACAAAAACATAAGAAGAAACTTATTGGTTCATATCAAATGCTCATGTAGTCTAGTCTCACAGTATTCCAGGGAGATGACAAGTAGGAGCTGAAAGAAACACTCCTTGTTACCTCCTGAAAACATAATTGCAAGCAAAACATTCCATCCCTGATGGAAATCTGTGCATGTTCTTTCATTCTTGCATGTTCTTTAATGATGGTTCCTCTACATAGAAAGGGATGCATTCATCAGGCATCACATACTTCAGTTAAGTCTATAACAGTGACATGCACGCCAGTGCAGTTGGGCAGCTGATAAATTTTAGTATAATTGTGGTTGAAAAGAAGAAAGTGGATAATTGATCTGGCAACACCAGGGAATATAGAACAGAAGGCAAAGAATTGGAGAAGATCACTAAGTATCAAGACCTGAAAATCAAAATTGAAAGATTATGACATAAGCCAACCATGATGGGCCAGTGGTTATCAGCACGCTGGGTCCATTCCCAAAAAAATTTGGATGGCACTTAGGAAATCGGCACATTGACAACATTTCCATCTTTCAATAGTAAAAGGCTACACTGTTTAGATTCACACATAGACTATGCTGATACATTACGACATTCTGGGTTCTTGGGAAGAACCTGTTACATATGAAGGCCAATACCAGCTAGAGAACTAGCAGCTGTGACTTTACATTATTGTGAACAGATAATAATAATAGGCAACAGGTGGAGGAAAACATCAAATCCAATCTAAGGATCTAGCTGGCTCTGTGGACAACCATAATAATCCATTTTGGACTCAGCCCAGCTCCTGCTGTTCCTCTTAGTAATTATCTGGACTTGTCTGCTCATTCTACAGGTTGTTTTTATAGTCTTCCCTGAGTTTTAATCCTAACCATCACCAGGAGGATACAATAAATTACAGGTGCTGCTTACATAACACTAAAAAAGAGAAAGAGTTTCACTTCTTCTGGATAAAAGGAAAATAAATGTATAATATATCTCTCATTCTAACAGTTGATGAAGAACTTCAAGAAATGTGTTCATTCTTCTTTTTTAGCCTGTCAAAATAAACTCAGGCTGGACAGCTTTTCTAGGACAGGGTCCATTCCAATAAACACCCATCTTCTAGAAAGTGGGACATCTGGTACCTTAGAGCAGGAAGCCAATAAGTGCATTAAGGATGAGGAGACCAGGCCTTCTCTTGTTCTGGGCAAAAAGAGGTCAAACAAGAGAGTGAGAAGTAACAAGGCAGAGAGATGGAGACAATCAGATATTTTGCCTGAAGCATCCACAAGAAGTGATGCTGTCACTACCAGCATCAACCAGAATCATCACATGGTCAGTTGTGATTTATGAAGAAGACTTCTATCATCTTTTTAAAAGTCATGCTGGGACAATCTTGCTTGGCTTAGTTTCTTCAAGGAGAATATTCTTTGATAGAAAAGCTGTTTCTTTTTTTTTTTAGTACATTCCACTTTAAGATCTCTCTATGTTCATTGCTATATTTACATTTCTCCCAGTTTTGCAGATCCAATACTATGTTTTCACTTAGCCTGTTTGAGCATCTTATCCTTGAAATCAGTCGAGATTCCACCCTTTTTCTTTTTTTTTTTCTTTTTAAAACTATCCCCATTCTTTTCAATAGATATAGTTCAATCCAATATAGCGGTAGATTAAAACCACCAGATTAGGCTCATTTCTTCTTGTTATAGCTATATGTTGCATGTGCCTGCACTAATGATCCTCAGCCATGTGTTCTCCAAATATGGGATTACAACCCCTGCCATATCCAACCAGCCATTGGCTGTTGGTTTACAATAATGGAAGCTGTAAATCAGTATAATTGGTGGGGATCAGATTGGAAAAGACTGACCATATCCTACAGGGCATAGTGAGAGGAGCTTTATCATGATCCAGGCTCTCCATAGTATGTATGTGTGCTTGTGTGTGTGTGTGTGTGCGTGTGTGTGTGTGTGTGCACGTTGTACTGGTGCTGTGCTGTCTGTTCTCAAGTGTCCTGTGTTTGTCGTTCCCTTTTTCTGTTGTAGGGAAGCAGCAGGATGGGGCAGTGGAGAATAATCAAAACAAAGGTAAATGTTTCCCCATCGTATCTCCTAAGTGCCTACATTTAGTTGGAGGTGCCAGCGATATCAGAAAGACATAACATTCTCCGAGCTTGATAGTCTACCTCAATATTTTTTTAGTTATACCATAAGTTCCAATGCATTCTTTGTAACATTTTTTCCAGTAGTAACAAGACTAGACTTGATGATCTGAGGTCAAGATATTTAGAGCTTGTCTATTTATTTATTTTGTTTATATTTCCTATTTTTTATTTTGCAAATTTTTCATGGCCTATTAAGCATCCATATATTCCACAACAAACTCTATTTCTCCATGATTATAGCCCTGAAGATGTTCATTAGATGGATTATAAAAGTCTGCACATGAAAAATGAAACTCAGAGAACCTCTACAACCCATTAGTTAATTAAATGCTATCAAGTTCAGTTCATTTCCTAGGAACTGTAGGAATAAATATGTGTCATTTTGACCTGCTCTTCCAGGAACATGTCAATCATCCGGTACTAGGACCAACCAAAATACACCAAACTAGCTGTATTTAGAGTCATAATATATAGTTAATTTCAGGTGTTTGAATTACATCTTTAGAGGGTACTGTTGAACCCTAGGATTCTACTGTATAGTAGCAATTGATATTTGATTGACTGTGAATTTAGTCTTCAGATTTAAATAAAACACCTCTGGTTAAGCAAAGCACAAAAATTTAAAAAAGAAAAAGAAACATGGTGGATGTTGAGGTTTTGAAGTAGAAATTGATATTGGATAATGCACTTAGGTTAGATTAGTAGATAAGACCTCAATGCATCCTATTCTTTTCAGCCACTGGTCATGCTCACCATAGCTGATAAAGGCTGGATTTCAACATCTGGATGCCCACATCCCCACTTCATCTAACATACAAAGTTTCATAAGAGACCTCACTTAATCCTGGATTTTCTACCAGTTTACAACCTAGAACTAGAGGCATGCAAATGTTTTAGTCAGATTCTATTTTCTCTTCATTTCCAAGCTAAAAGAAATCTGGCTCCATCTACCAGACAATATCAGAGTTGCTTTGATTAACCAACATTCTCTGTAATATCAGCAGAAAAGTAAAAAAAAGATATATGTTATTAAGATGCTATACTAGATGCTACATAGTAATATTAGATTTGCTGGACTTTGAACTGAATATTGAATATTGAACTTTTTGAACATTGAACCTTTTTGGCAGTAGGCCTGTCAAAAGAGCTTCTTTCCAAGGAAGAATAAAATGCAATATGACTGTTTGGAAAAATAAGCATCTTGTGCAAAAGACAGTGTTAGCAAAACTTCTGTTAAAGCATCGGAAAGTAATGGCTATTCAGCCTTAAAAGAGATGAGTGTCTTCTTCATTATATATTATATATTGTATTTCTCTAGGTTCAGTATGCATTGAATGAATCAGAGAACAATATGTCCCACCTGAGTTGCAAAATTTCTGGACCTATCATGAAAATAAGTTTTGTTCGACCTTGGCAGCTGAATGACTTTTCTATAATAGGTCCTAATGTTTGTTGAAAATCTCTTTTTCTCTCTCTGGAATTTACATTTTTAGAGCTCACTGGGAAAATCATTGCAGTTAAAACAAGCTAAGTTGGTTATAAAGATGTGTTCTATATATTGGAAGAATTTCCATGAAAAGAATGCATGGGAATGATGTCCCAAAGGTGCTTTTTCAAGAGGCAACTGGACTGTCTTTGTTTTCTCTTGAAGACATTTCATCTCTGAGATGAAATCAGAACTGAAGAAGCTTCTTGGAAGAGAAGTGAAATGTCTTCAAGGAAAAATTTAAAAAAGTCCAGTTGCCTCTTGGAAAAGCACCTTTGGGACAACCATGACGTGGATCACTGAGAATCTCCATAGACATGGGAAGAATGGCACTTTTGTTTAGATAACTGATGTGTGCATGGATGTAGATGAAATAGAGGAAGAGCAGTGGTTTGATTACTGATGGTTAAATAAGCCATGGTGATTTAGTCCACAGGTTATGATAAATCAAAACCAAATAAAGTCATAACTCATTTGTAGTGTATAAATCCAAATCACTCTTAATATTAGCAATCAGAATATATTTTACAATAACACCATTTCCCTTAAACAAGTTGCTACATTCAGAAAAAAACACAGAATAGAAAAACACAGGACTATTATAATGATCTACGATGTTGCCTGGGAACACACTTTATAAAAATCCAGGAATGAATCATGCAGTAAAAAGTAATTTTGAAAAACCACTGCAGCCCTAACATTGGACAAATTCTGCTTTACCCAATATATCCATTTTGATTATGGCAACAGTTGCAAAACTGCAAAAGAACACAATTCATTATGGCCTTGCTTTTATGCCTTTAATAGAAGACTGAGTTCAAACCTCTTGCTAAGTCCTAAGTTAAAAAAAAGTACTTTGTTCACTCAGCTACAATTGGTTGGATTCACATTTCACTTTAAACCATAAACCATGGTTTATAAACTGCTACCGGTATGTCTAGTTTCACATATCTTGCTAACCCAAAACTGAACATCATAGTGGTTTCGTACAAAACATACATTCAGTTACAGGCAATGAAGAAGTTTTTTTATGGAGATCAATATACTAGGAAATATCTGCCTTATTTTATTTTTATTTTTTTGTAGCATACCAGGATGTTATTTATAAACAACTGGATGTTATTTATAAACAACTGGATCAAGAAAAGTAAAACGCACAGACACAAACAGAAGGGCAAGCATAGTAGCAGAATTATAATAAAGAGTCAGCAATTCTGGCGAAACCATATTTGCTCCTTTCTCTCTGCAGCCAAAAAACAGGACGGGGCAGTTGCCATGGAGATGCAGCCCCTGAAAAGTGCCGAGGGTGGTGAGATGGAAGAGCGGGAGAAGAAGAAGACCAGTGTGCCCAAAAAAGAGAAATCTGTCTTGCAGGGGAAGCTCACCAAACTGGCTGTTCAAATTGGGAAAGCAGGTACGAGGGCAGTGAGGGGAGCAGCTGCATTGTAGCAATGGTGGACACTTCCCTCCTTTGGAAAGGGAAGTGAGCTTGGATGCACCATTGCTAATAAATGAATGAATAATATCCTTGGCTGGGAGAAGGCCAGCTATGCAGTATGTATGAATCAGGCAAGGATTTGTCTTTTCATTGATTCCGTATTAATTATTTATCCATTGTTACTCTTTGTCAATGTTCTAATTCGGTTTTAACAGTTTTAGAGGGATAATGAACTAACCCTGACATTGAAACCATACTCGGGGTCATGGGAAGCCTAATTCGTCTTTCTCTCTGCCTTTCGAGAGAAGCATACAGTACACGAAGACTCAGCCATGCCTTAGTCCTTATGAAAGACAGAACTGTTAAGTTATAGTTAAGGCAGCTCAGCTAAGAAGCTGTAATATCAAACAAATAAGGGTATCGTGTATTTATCTGAATGCTGATTCTTTGTATTTACCATGTATCTGTTTTATTACTGTATTTAATCTATTTTTTGTTTATTATTTTATCCTATTTTATTTTACTTGATACCACTGTAAGACTAATCAATTAATAAACTATTTATTAAAGCTAAGTCTTTGCACTCAGGAAGATGGAGTGTATAAATTCATAGTGTTTGGTCGATCATTTTCTGCCGATTAAACTGGAACTTTTGATGCCCAAAGGCCCTGTACCCAGTTTCCCATTATTCATGGTATTAAAAGGCACCTGTTCTTAAATAGGTCTGTTCCCTATAGTAGGGAGGGGAGAAAAATCCCCTTAAAACCTGGTCCTTTGGTGGAATCAACCTTGCCAAGGTGCCGAGCAGATGCTGCCGAGAAGCTGAATTTCCATCTCTATGGGATGGAAACAGACACATTATTATAATGTTACCATGAATCTCTAGTACTCCCTTAGGTTCACGTTACAAATATAGTGGAAAGGGGGTGAGATTGCTCCTCTTTTCTCTACATACTTGCTTTGTTTCCTTGACTAGCCTCCCTCAATCGATTGTCCTAAAGATTGAACTTCTTTAACAGGTTTCATTCCTATTCTAGAGATATAGGTTGCTGAAAAGAGATATAATCCCGAGGCCATCAGCCTGGAGAAGGCTGTTTAGATAGCAACAAGTCCCATCAGTTCGCATTTTAACAATGAAAATTTGTGGACTTGACCGAGCCAAGAAGCCCTTTGGGGATTTTTCTTCTCACATTCTGGCTTTTAATACAAAATGTTCTCAAGATGCAAGCTTATTTGCAGGGTGTGTGATTTCACAGATTCAGGTCTTGCTGTCACATCTGACTGTCTCTTTTCTTTCTTTCTTTCTTTCTTTTTTAATTTCCTCCAATCCTGCTAGGGCTGGTGATGTCAGCTATCACAGTCATTATCCTCGTCCTGTATTTCATCATTCAAACCTTTGTTATTGATGGAAAGACGTGGATGGCTGAGTGCACTCCTGTTTACGTGCAATACTTTGTCAAGTTCTTTATTATCGGGGTCACCGTCCTGGTGGTGGCCGTGCCCGAAGGCTTGCCACTGGCTGTCACTATCTCTTTAGCCTACTCTGTCAAGGTGAGCGTTATGTCCCGAGTGCCTTCACTGGTTTTCCCTAAAATACACAGCTGGACCCTTGGCTATGCTCTTGTGTCATCTACTCCCATAAATGCCCTCTGGTGGCCATCCCCCTTTGAAGCTCTTATGCAAGTTAACCTACAGGAAAGTCTAAGACAGTGATGGCGAACCTTTTAGAGACCGAGTGCCCAAACTGCAACCCAAAACCCACTTATGTATCGCCGGGTGCCGGGTGGGCGTGGACCACCGGGTGGGCGTAGACCGCTGGGTGGGTGTGGCTACGGTGGTCATGGCAGATGGGTGGGCGTGGCCAGGGTGGGCGTGGCCAGCTCAATGTTGCTCCTGGGGAGGGACACCTGTGGGGGCCGGGCAGGGTTGGGGGAGATCCTGGGGGTCTCTGGCTGGTGGGGCAGTGGGCAGGAGGCTCGTCCTGCGGGGTGAGGCGAGGCAAGGTGAGACAGGGTGGGGGTGCCATTGTGGCAGGGCAAGGCAAGGCAGGGGCTGGGGTGGCTGCTGCCTGACACCATCGGCCCCTGCACACAGAGGCCAGAGAGCGCATGGGTGCTGGGATGCATCCAGCCACGTGGGACCTCAGCGAGTTAGCAGGCGGCTGGTTGAAGAGGGATGGTTGCCATCTCCGGGGCATGGCGTGCATGCCCACAGAGAGGGCTCTGAGTGCCGCCTCTGGCACACGTGCCATAGGTTCGCCACCACTGGTCTAAGAAGATTTGCAGACTAGATCACAAGGCAGATCATCATCAATCACCTTGAAAATGATGCACTCATGATTAAGAATCAGCATGCATTTGTCAAGAGCTATTTTCACCAGATTACTGGTTAATTCATTTTCTAAATCAATAATTTCCTTAATAAACTGTAGGAATACCAACTTTTGAAGAAGTATCCGTGGTTCACTGATTAGCAAGCTACTTTAAGCATGGGTGAAATAGGACAATTAGGTAAATTGTCATTAATGGTTAGCTCTCTAATGGATTCTCATCCAGCTGGAATAAGATATCATTCCTGGATCTTATGATCTTTAATTTTCGGATTAATAAGTGGGATGGAAAGTCTAAACGGATGCTTATCAAATGTACAGAGGAGACAAAAGTTTCAGGGATGCCCAACATTTAGAGAACAGAAATAATATTCAAATAAAACAAAAGTGTCCTGATAGGTTATAGAAATGAAAGTGACAGCATGAAGTGTAACAGAGCAAATGGAGAATTCTTCAGGTAGGAAACAATAATCAGTCATCCAGATACAGAATGGGCTGTGAAAAAGATCTTAGACTTAGAGGAATTTTATTTTTATTTTTTATTTAGGGTATGGCATCTACAGAAGTCAAGTATCTTAGAAGAGTTGATTACCAACTGAATATAACAGCGTGATGTGGCTGCACAAAAGTACAAATGTATATTTTGGCACTTAGAGAGGATCAGGATTTTCAAGGGGGGCTCTGAATACATTAGGAATTTTGTCCTTTAAATCCTCCAATTCCCACCCCCAAAAAAGACTCAAAACTTTCCCTCGTCTATTCTTGGAACACTATAGGAATGCAAGTGGGTGGGATGCTGGGCCCTAATTTGCTCACTCTTCTCCTTTGGAGAAAAATACGTATAAAGTGAAATGTTTGAATCTCTTTTCTTGACTACAGAAAATGATGAAAGACAACAACCTGGTCCGGCATTTGGATGCCTGTGAGACAATGGGCAATGCCACAGCCATCTGCTCGGACAAGACAGGGACCCTTACCACTAATCGCATGACAGTTGTGCAGTCCTACATGGGTGACACTCACTACAAGGAGACACCTGATCCCAGTAGCCTGACATCCAAGACACTGGATATGCTGGTGCATGCCATTGCCATCAACAGTGCCTATACCACCAAGATACTAGTGAGTAGTAGCCCCTTTTGGAGACATTCCTTCCTAAGGCTACATTGGGCTAGAAATGCAGTACTATTATGTAACTAGGGAATCTATGGTTCTCAAGATGCTGTTGACCTATCACTCCCATTATCATTATGTATGTTGGCTGCAGTCTTGGGAAATGTAGCTGCCTGTGAAATAAATCAGCATTATTATCTCCATGATAAGCAGGCTAAAGATGTTCAAAAAAATTAGGGTGATATGGGAAGGGGCTAAGACTAACATCTAACATTGGTGTAAAACTAGCTCTGTAATTTGACTTGAAGTGATATTTAAGTTGGGAACAATTAGCAATAAATAAAAATTGCAGACATGAAGAAGAACTAAAATCCCCAACAGCTGGAATGTTAAGAAGCTGTGCTCTAAGTTTCTGAAGAAAAGTCCAGATGGAGAAAGATGATCTCTGGTTAATAGTTTGAATGGCAAGCAGGAAAAGAGGTGGAGTCTCAGAGAGATGGAACTCACAGAAGAGGGCAGGTTTCTTGAATATCCCTACAACAGTTCAAGAACGTGGAGAAAATCAGACTGGCCATTTAGGAAAAGAAAGCTGAATTCATGCAAAATGGAACTGAAGGTTTTCTGCCTTTAGTTCTGGGTGGTGTGGTCCTCCCCCAAGGGTGGTGTGGTCCTCCTCCAAGTAGAACTAAAATAACTAAAAAGGTTGGGGGTTCCTCCTAGATTCTCAGCTCCTGCTTGCAGAGCAGGTGGCAGTCTTTGCACAAATCTATATTGTGTGCCAATTGCCCCCATTTCTCCATTGGGAAGGTTCTATTTGCAGTCAGCCATGCCTTGGATAACTCTTGTCTAGTCCAAGCGGGGACTGCATGGGGCTGCCCCTGAAGACACCTCACCACTGATCCAAACACAGCCGTGCAAGTAGTTATGGGAGCACCTTGCTATGCCCATGTAACATAACATGGACTTTCAGGTCTGATTGTTACTTATAAAGCTCTTCATGGCACAGAGCCTGATTATTAGTTGAACTGCATGCTTTGGATTGCCATCCAGTAAGATTTAACCGAGTTGGTATCCCACCACTCAGGCGTGGCATCTGGTGGGACTCAGAGATGTGCCTACTCTGTCACCACACCTGCTCTAAGAAATAGCATTTGTGGTTCAGAAATTAGAGCAGTGGTTCTCAACCTTTTTAATGCCGTGACCCCCAACCGGTCGTAAGTTGAGGACTAAACTGGTCGTAAGTCGAGGACTAAACCGGTCGTAAGTCGAGGACTAAACCAGTCGTAAGTCGAGGACTACCCAACCGGTCGTAAGTCGAGGACCTTCCCGGCCCAGGAGCACCGCGTATGCGTGGTTCCGCCCCCTGCGCCGGCCGAGGTCGACCAGCTGGCCCAGCTCAAGGGAGGTAAGGCACCCGCCGGAAAAGGGGAAAAAAATGGCGGACAGCCTTGCTTGGCGACCCCCGTGAAATGGTCGATCGACCCCAAATGGGGTCGCGACCCATAGGTTGAGAACCGCTGAATTAGAGGAAGAGAGGCTGAACCACAACATCAAATCCCATTTTGTCCTAGATCAGCAAGCTTAGTTTTTATTTCCTTTGAAGGCTCTAGTGAGCTCCAGTTGATGATCAGACCAGTTGTGAGAGCTAATTGGATCAGGCCACCATTCAGCAGCATCCACAGAAAGGTCCTGCTGCATTGCTATTTAAGGAGGAGAACATATGGCCGCTAGCTCTGGAATTACACTACTTGGGATGCAGCTGAATGGAAGCCTTTCCTAGTCTTGAGGCACATATAGAAAAGATTTCATGTTTGAAGGCATAAGGATGAGCATTGCTAAATTATTTCTAGTCCTGGGACTTACCGCCTGCAGATTGTTGCCCAATTTCCTTCTGATCCAACCAAACTCCAGTGGAGGAAGTCAGCACAACTTGGAGAAAAGTGAGTGGGATAATAAATCTCTGGTCCTCCAGAAGTTGCTGAACTAAAACTTTCATCATCCGTTATGACTCATGGTATTGACAGAAGCTGCTGAAATTGTAAACCAGCAACATCTGAGGACCAATCTCTAGGGGTCTAGGCATACTGGTGGCCTGCGGGCCGGATGAGTCACGCACAGGCCACACCTACCCTGGCTCTGCGAAGGTAAAAAATTATCACAATATGTCAAGATATGTCACGTAATGCGATCGAATTTGACATCTGTGGTCTAGGGAGGGTTCCTGATATTCAAGAAACCTGCCCTCTTCTGTGAGTTCCATCGCTTCAGAAAGGGTATCTGTCCAGAATCACATTCCAAATACTTACCTTGATAGGCTATCAAACTGCCATTTTAACTGTTTGTTCTTTCTTTAATGGCTGGCTGAGGAATTCTGGGAGTTGAAGTCTTCAAGTCATAAAGTGGCCAAGGTTGGGGACCTCTGCCTTAGATTCAAAGGCTATTACAAACCTGAATTCTGGGAGCCAAGAATTTGAGTCAAGTGAAACACACACACACACACACACACACACACACACCATGCACACACTTTTTGGTAGAAAAGTGATGAAGTTAGAAGAACTGAATTGGGTGTTTCTCCTTTCTGACCCACTTCAGCCTCCAGAAAAAGAAGGGGGTCTGCCACGCCAGGTAGGCAATAAGACCGAATGTGCACTGCTGGGCTTTGTGCTTCATCTGCGACGTGACTACCAGCCTGTCCGTGAGCACATTCCGGAGGAGAAGCTCTACAAGGTTTACACCTTCAATTCTGTCCGAAAATCTATGAGCACCGTCATTTGCATGCCGGATGGTGGCTATCGCCTCTTCAGCAAAGGCGCTTCTGAAATTGTCCTCAGAAAGTGAGTCTGCTCTGCACTGTAAATGGTGAAAGGGACTTTTTCATACAGATAAAGGCTACCCTCTTAAAATGGGTGAGACTATCTCATATTCTGGAACTTGCACCAATTATAAGTGCACTTGGTTCCCTATGTCAATCTTGAAACATTCCCATACATTCTTCTAGGAATTCTTCCAACTGTGAAAAGTCAGCCTTGTTATCTGCATGCTATTGGAATCCAAACAAAGGATTTATTTTAAACTAAGAAGCAGGCTAAAGAAGTTTAAATAAATCTGAGTAATAGGGTGATGAGCCCAGAGCTTGTCTAAGGCTACCTACGTACCTCATTTGAGGATACATTTGGAATGGAGACAATCAACAATGAATAAAATGGCCAATTGTGAGGGACAACAAAAAATCAGGCAAGAAGGAAGGAGAAGCAGGAACTTATAAATAAGTTTCATCCCTCTCTTCAACTCTTACAATGGCAGATAATAATAATAATAATAATAATAATAATAATAATAATAATAATAATAATAATAATAATAATAATAATAATAATATGTTAAGTGCACACCTAGAACAATGCATATTGCACCTCTGTTCTGAGAGCTGCATTGGTTGCCAGTTTGCTTTTGAGTCCAGCTCAAGGTTCTGTTTTTTTCATGGAACCATGCTATCCGAGGCACTGCCTCTGCCCAGTTAAATCAGCCTGCCCCATTAGATCTGCCAGAGAAGGCATGCGGTGCATACCATCAGCTAGGGACCTACATTTGGTGGGGCCCAGAGATGTGCCTTCTCTGCTATGGCATCTAACTTATGAAACATTCTCTCTCCCCCCCCCCCAAAAAAAAGAATTAGATTAGTTCCATCCTTTTTGTTATTCTGGAACGCCCTCCAGACCTGGTTATATTATCAAGCCTGGTGCTCCCAGGGAACCAGAGATATGCTTAGATGACTCAATTACTGAGCTGGCTATTTTTATTCCCTCTTTGCCTAGGGTTTGTATCTTTGTTTTTATAATATTTATTGTTAATGTGCTTTTTACATTTTTTTATATTGTTGGTTTTTTATAAGTGGCTTAACCCACTGTGGACGACCTTTGGTGAGATGGGCAGCTGTATACATTTGATTAATAAATAAATACATAAACAGAAACACTCTGCGACCGACCACAATCATAAAATCATCAGTCAATTGCAAAAGGCAGCTTTACTCAGAACAGCTTACATCCTACGAAGATACTGCTAACCCCATCAAACAATGGCATCTGCCTATCCCAGGTCCTTGGGAAGAATGCGAGAGGTGGACAAAAATTCAAAATCCAGTTTAAACATAAGGCTGACTGTGTGACCAACCTTAATAAATTAAAGCAGTGTTTCATGAAAACAAGAAAGTAACAGAGCATTATGAAGTTAACACAGGCAATGCTGGCTTAATTAAAACTTTCAGGATGATGGCCATTGGAGAAGCTCTGACACGGCTCAGGAGTCAGAATTAGCAGAATTCCTAAACTTGAGTTTTCATTTGTCTTGACCTGTCTTTAGCTACCATTACAGCCTTTTGCAGAGACTTCTTTATAAAAGAGCCAATTTGGTATGGTGGGTAAGGACTCAAGCTAGAAACCAGGAGACTTTGAGTTCTCCTTCTATCTTAGACAAAAAAAAAAGTCAGCTGGATTACCTTGGGCCAGTCACTCTTTCTGAGCCTTAGGAAAGAAGCAAGGGCAAACCACTAAAGAAAATCTTGCCCAGAAAACTGCAGGGACTATCCCAAGCAGTCGCCAGGAATCAATAATGGCTCAAAGGAACAACATTTTTTTTTCTTTATCAAAACGAGCTAATTTTGAAAAGTTACTGTCTTTAATAAACAATCTGGATAAATGAGTCGTTGCATACCTTGTATGGCAGAACTGGTACCAAAGCAGAAAGGATTCTGTATAAACTCCGTTTGGTGTATATATATGTGTGTGTGTGTGTTCGTCCCTCTTGCAGGTGCACAAACGTTCTAAATAGCAATGGAGAGCTTCGTGCCTTCCGGCCCAGGGACCGAGATGAAATGGTAAAAAAAGTGATCGAGCCCATGGCGTGTGATGGGCTGCGAACTATCTGCATAGCCTACCGTGACTTTCCAGCAGGGAAGGAGCCTGACTGGGATAATGAGAATGATATTGTGATAGACTTGACCTGCATTGCTGTGGTGGGGATTGAGGATCCTGTGCGACCAGAGGTAATGGCTGGATAGAGGTGGATTTTTCTCTGAACAAACCTACCTTTGTGCCCCTTTCCTAGTCCCACCCTAGTGGGGTTTTTTTTGTATTGTTTTGTTTGGGGGGGGTGTTGAGTCAGGGGAATTCAACTCTAGGCTTCCAATCTCCCATTTCTGAAGCTGAAACAGGACAGGACTATGGGTTCTGTTGGCTAATAAGTTCTTGACAGACTTGAACAATGGGCCCTATCCAACAAAATGAAATTTAATGTGGAGAAAAGCAAGGTTTTACACCTAGGCAAGAAAAACCAAAGATAAAAGTACAGATTAGGCGAAACCTGGCTCAAAGATTAACTATACGAGGGACCTTGGAGTTCTAGTGGATGCTTACTTAAACATGAGCCAGCAGTGTGCGGCAGCAGCCAAAAAAGCTAATACAATCCATCCTTGGTTGTATAAACAGAGGCGCAGAATCAAAATCCCATGAAGTATTAGTACCACTTTATAAAACCTTAGTAAGAATACTGCATCAGATTTGCTCACCACATTACAAAAAAGAGGTTGAGACTTTGGAAAATGTGCAGAAAAGAGCAACTAGCTGCTGGAGACTAAACATATGAAGAATGGTTATAGGAACTGGGTATGGCTAGTCTAGACAAAAGAAGGACTAGGGTGATATGATAGCAGTATTCCAGTATTTGAGGGGTTGCCACAAAGAAAGGGGGATCAACTTATTTTTGCAAAGCACCAGAAGGCAGGACAAGAAATGTAAGGAAACTAATCGAGAGAAGCAACCTGGAATTAAGGAGCACTTCCTAACAGTGAGGACAATTAACCAGTGGAACAGCTTGTCTTCAGAAGTTTTGAGTGTTTCAGAGAAAAGACTGAACAGCCACTTATCGCAAATTATATAGGGTCTCCTGCTTGAGCAGGGGGTTGGACTAGAAGACCTCCAAGGTCCCTTCCAGCTCTAGTCTGATTAAAATGATGGCAAAATCTTGGTATAGAGTCTCCTGCTTGAGCAGAGGGTTGGACTAGATCTCCAAGGTCTCTTCCAACTCTGTTATTATGTTATTTTGCTTTCAGCAGCTACTATGGCCTAGCAGGTAGAGTGGTGGATTTGGATCCAAAGAGAATTTTGCCAAACGCACACAGCTGCTTCAGTTCTGTAATATAGATAAAGTCAGAGTTGTGTAGAAATAGCCCAGAATTAAGCTTCCTAACAACAGCTTCTTTTTCATTTAAGAAAAATAAAAAGGGGGGAATCATGTTTTTAATCCTTTGGCTACAAAGACAAGTCTGGCAAAGCCTAGTGCATTTTTAGAAGCCAGAGAGAAGCTGGGGAAGTTGCTGGCCAAATCCATTGGGATTTCTGCGCTAAATAACAGCTCTCCCCCTTTTGCTAGCACTAGCAAAATAAGCATAATTGCTTCAGCTTTTTAAAAAGACATGAAGTACTTCACATGATCAAGTATTTGGATGTTAGTGCAGAAAACAAAGAACTAAGACATACATTTTAATTATCCTGTGCAAGGAAGTATTTTCATCATTTTGTGTGAAAATAAGATAAAGCTTTGCATCATGGATGGGCAACATGATTAAATAGAGTGAAGTCAATGAATAGTTTTCTTTCAATATGTACATATATAGATAGATTGTTTTTATGCTCAGTGTAATGACAATAAATTTCAACAAACCTGGCCTTAGGAGAAGGCTTTTTAAGATGAATAATATGTTTCCTATGCAGGATTGTGACATTAACCATCTATTTTAGTTGAGCATTGTAACTGTGACATAATATTAGGATATATGTCTATGGAGACTCTCAGTCATCCAGGTCATAGGTATCCCAAAGGTGCTTTTTCACGAGGCAACTGGTCTTCCTTGTTTTTCTTTTGAAGACGTTTCACTTCTCATCCCAGAAGCTTCTTCAGCTCTGACTGGATGATGGGGAATGGAAGGATTTCTACTCCTTGCAGACTCAGGTGACCCTGAAGACACAGATAAACCTCTAAGTGGCCTCAACGACTCTCTAAAAGAATGAAAATGACCAGCTGTCTGCAAGGAGTATAAATCCTTCCATTCCCCAAGCAGAGCTGAAAAGGCTTTTTGGATCAGAAATGAAACATCTTCAAAAGAAAAACAAGGAAGTCCAATTGCCTTGTGAAAAAGCACCTTTGCGATCAGGAAATATGTTTAGATGTATCTTAGCAGCCTGAATGACAAAAGCAAAAGTATGCTGAAGCTGGTCATTTTTATTTTAAAGAAAAAGACTGGGGTTATGATTTGGGTTTTTTCCCCTGGCTTCTACTTTCCCCACATTTGCTAGATGCTTTGGGGGGTGAAATAGTGATTAACTGATGACTTTGGAGATGAATCCAGCAAGGAAATCTGATTATGTTTTGGAAATGTAAAGCTGAGATTTCCAGTCTGGGCATCAGATTTAATACTGAGGTAGAAAACCAAGAAGCCTGCTATGTTATAAGCAATCGATGCCTTTAATTAGATTTATTTATTTAATTTATTTATTTAATTTAATTTATATGCCGCCCTTCTCCCTGCGGGACTCAGGGCGGCGCACAACATATTTAAAACAAAAGCATATATATGCCATGTGTCTATTTTCCAGGTGCCAGAGGCCATCCGCAAGTGCCAGCGTGCTGGCATCACTGTCCGTATGGTGACAGGAGACAACATCAACACGGCTCGGGCCATTGCTGCCAAATGTGGCATCATCCAACCAGGGGAGGACTTCTTGTGCCTGGAGGGAAAGGACTTCAACCGAAGGATCCGCAACGAGAAGGGAGAGGTATCAAAGAAGCTGTTTTTAAGTTTTTGGAAAGGTGCAACTCCTGCAATTCCAATGTCAGGGAGATAAGTTCTGAAATAGTAGCTTTCCTCATCAAAGGGCTTGCTCAAATGGAAGCTCATTTGGAGATAAGGAAGAGGATCCCCCTAAACAAGCGACCTTCAATTTGAACAAATCTCAGTTTTTCATGAACCCCAAATCATTAGGAACATTCTGAACACTCTTCACCTTTAAAAAAAAACACCCCACAAACAAAAAGTTATTGTGCCAGAGGGAAAGCTCTGTTCCTTTTTACTGATTGCCAAGCTATTTCTAGACTACCTATGTCATTCAACAGCATATGAGAAAGGATGTCACTCTTCTTACCTTCAATACTGTAATCGGCAAAAAATGACAATGAGTGTCAAAATTGGGAAAAACTGCATAAGTCTCAGCCCAGTTTGGAGAAAGGCCATAGCCCAAACTTCGTATGCAGAAAATAGGTCCACTCCATCCAGAGAGTGTGGAGGGCAGGGGAAGATCTATTGCCAAAAACTAGAGGATGCATATAAAAAATGGCCAGAATTTCCACACCAAGCACTTATAGCACCTCCAGAGTATCACCTAGCCATCCTAGCAGTGATATAAAGCCTGATTGCATTATTCTGGCCAATGATGGTTGGATGGCTCCAGAAGGTGCTGTAAATTGACAGTGCAGAAATGAGCTAAGGCAACTTCCTATTGTTCTCTTCTACTACACATACTACCTCTCTATGTTTATAGATAGAACAAGAACGCCTTGATAAAATCTGGCCAAAGCTGCGTGTTCTGGCTCGATCATCACCTACCGATAAGCACACCCTGGTGAAAGGTAAGATACCACCAATCTCTTCGTCCTCAGTCAAAATGGGGTGGTGGGAACCAGAATTCCCAGGATTTGGATTTATTTCCTGTTCCAAATCAAACTCCAGATATGCAGCCCAGAATGTCTCTGAAAGCATGTCCACCTAAAGGTGCAAACAGCTCTGGGATGTGTTTGGATCGTAGCCCACTCGCCACTAGCTAACTCACATTCTTGACCTTCAAGGCATCATTGACAGCACTATTGGGGACCAGCGCCAGGTAGTCGCTGTCACTGGGGATGGAACGAACGATGGACCCGCGCTCAAGAAGGCCGATGTGGGCTTTGCCATGGTAAGAGGAGTTGAACTGAATTCCCTCCCCTGTGTCCACAGGGACATCCACTTCACAGGGAACTAGGGTGAAGACAAACATAATATAAAAAGAGAGCTCACAGCATGTCCTTCATCTGTGGGATGAGCCCAGCATCCTCCTGGCGTCGCAGCTGCAATGACAGATGTACGTACTAGTTAACTCAATGCTGGCCCAGCCGTCATCAGTCCTTCCTTTCCCCTGTGCTTGGTACAGGCGGTCTGCCTTTTTAAAAAGCAAGCAAACACTGTATGTATGATTATCTGCTTATTGCCATTTTCGTGGAAATGAATACAAATTGCATGAGGGACCAGGGGGGCGAGGGAGGTGCCAGGGAGACATCATAGACATCAGTTAATGTTGCTTGCATAAGCAATTTCTGCAGATTTGCAGGAGGTTTTTTTTTCAGGATTTGACCTTGCAGATGAGCAGGTGACCTTGAACTGAAAAGAGAGGGCCCAAATCCAATGTAGCCTGCTACTCTGTATCCGCATTGATGCCAAAGTTATGAATCAGACGGATTAAATCCAACTTAAGGCCCTCAGCCATGGGAAACCATTAGCTAATTTGAATGTCAACCAAATACTTGGAGCTGGAACTTTTAAAAAGTATTAATGACTACGAGCTCAATAACACCATTCCAGCCCATTCCTACTGACCGTCAAAACGGTTCTGGATAAGTAGCAGCCAGTCTGCAATACGAGAGAGGAAAGATTGGAAAGTGTAGCTCTGTAGTTGTTGTTTTTTTCAGATCAGGAGCTGTGATGTCATTTGCAAAATAAGTGCTGGTCCCTCCTTTCTCTGGCAAGTAAGCAAGCTGGTAACAAGCATTTCAGAATTTCTTATTCTTTGTGCCAGATATTCAATACAGGAAGTCAAAAGAATAAACAGAACAAGTGCTGGTTAGATGTTTCTTTTCTCGCGTGGGATTTCTACTTCAGACTGGATCCTTTGCAAATTACTTAGAAATCTAGCTAAAACCCTAAAAGTTTATTTCAACTAGCTGAAGAACTTTGGGGTTTTTTTTAAAGAAAAAAAGTCAGAATATGTTATCAGTTGAACCAATTCAATGGGAAATGAGCACTACTGGTTTCAACTGAGTTTAGTCTGAGGTAAGTATGGATAGAAGTATAGACTTACTTCATTGGATATAAAATTGCTGATGTCTGTCTATGCATGGCAATATGAGCTTACCTAGTTCAAAATTTACCACTTTACTCATGAGTGCTGAGTGAATATATTCAGAATTAACAAGATTCCAATGCTCTCTGAGGCCTTTTTGATCTTTTTCATTGGTTGATTAATGGTATGTGGAAAGACCTTGGTATAATGGGCCAAGAAACGCTACATACGAAACAAGAGACGCCATAGCTGGGTACTGGGAGGGGTGAGAGGCTCAGAAAAAACCCTCCCTAGCTTCTCAGGCTGTAAAGAAGATGGCGGGAGAATTGATACTTGCAAGATTCTGTTAAGATAGCTTTACAGTTAAGTAAGGCTGACTGCGTAACGACTTTGTACATACTGTATATTGCATGCTAGCGGTCTATGCTAACAATGCTTTAGGGTAGTTTCATTTAGGGCTGGGTTGAAAACAGTTGCCTCATTTGTATACAAGAACAAAACATCAACATCCAGTCCCCTTAATTCCCCACTCTGATTTGTCTTTATGATATCGTGACCGGATTGACTATACACTGATGCTGTGACACTGTCATGTAAGTTCTAGGAATTCTGACTGAAATCTCTAAGCTAAAAAGAGGTACAAACATTTTTATTTGTTTGTTTTAAGATTCCAAAAAGGCTGCTGACTTGAGAAGTGTGAGAAATAGGAAATTGGGAGGCAGTAACTTATTCCAGGAATTATTTTTCTGGTTATTATATATTTATAACTCACTCCTAGACAGGATCAGCACTAAAGACATAGAAATCTTCTAAACAGCTGATCCCTGGTATGCCAAAACAACAATAATGACACTATTTCTTCCCCTCTTATGAAAGTGGATTGATGATATCTGAGAAAGGGGTCAAGATTGGAATTTTAGCAAACATTTATTTTTATTGAGGGATTTTTTTTAGTGGGCATTTAAACTATCAATGCAAAATATCATGCCAAAGGCCATCAATACCTGTAGACTAGTTTATTTTCCTGGGATTTAGAAGAATCTCTTTAAATAGGATTCATGTATATTTTGTACATGAAAAGGAATTCCTGGTAAAAATGCCAGGAGTAACTTTAATTTTTATTAGGTTTTTTTAATCCCACTTTTATTACTTTATAAGTACCTCAAAGTGGCAAATATACATAAAACTCCTTCCTCCTCCTATTTGCCCCACCATAACAACCCTATGGAGGCGGGTTGGGCTGAGGGAGAATGACTAGCCCAAAGTCACCCAGCCAGCTTTCATGCCTAAAGCATTATATTAAAGTATACATTATGAAGTTTGCTGTGTGATTGTTCTTTGGGGAGGTGAAATAGTTTGATACAACACTTTATTTTCCAGTCCACTGAACAATTGTACCTTTTCACTTGACAAATAGGCTCCAGGAAATTAAGCCCTTAGGAGATCATAAGATGAATGATGAAGGAGAATTTGTGTAGTTGCCAGGCAGATCCTTCTTCTCCACCTCTTTCTTCCCATATCACTTAGCCTGATAAAAATGTTTTGGGAAACTCAAAAACATGCAGACTTTTTTGTGCTATATTATTTGGTCCTGATTTCTTTAGTGACTAGAAATTCTCTAAAATGCCAGTGGGCTTTTTTTTCCTTTTGCAGAATTGTCTGAATTCACAACTCATTAGTACAAAACATATCTGATTAGGGAGAAAGGGTGATATGGAAACATTTCAGGTGAAAAACATTTCTGAAGTGTTTTAGTGGCAACTGTTGAAAACTTTCAAAACTATCTTATACTAGGAACACTTTGATAAATACTCAGGGAAATAGAATTTCTGTCATTACAATATAGCAGGGCTAGGCAATTTAGTGTAGAAGTATCCCTTGAGAATCAGATGCTGTGTAGCTGCAGAGTATCAGAAACAGACCAGCTGGTGGGGGGATCAAGAAGGTTTGGAGGAACCAGGCTGACTGCATTGGCAGTGGGTGTGGGTTTTAAAGTTTACTTTAGTTTGTTTTGAGTCGGGTGAGGGGAGTTGGTGGGTATGACAACGGCATGAACCTGGAACAAAGGGATTGGAGAACTGGGGGGAGGGAGAAAGGAGAGGGAAGGTGGTATGATTGAAACTGTGATGGGCAGGGGTAGATATGATAGGAGGTAACTATACTTATTAGGTGCTGTGAATGCTGATCTCTTAGCAGCTTTTAATATCATCAAGCATGGCGTTCTTCTAGACTGGCTGTGGAGGTTTGGAGTGGAAGGCACTAGCTGTTCACTTCCTTCCTCAATGGCCATTCCCTATTGGTGCTAAGAACGAAGAAGTCATATCTGCAGCTCTCACCTATGGAGTGCCTCCAGGTTCAAGCCTCTCGGCCCTCCTGTTTAACATCTACATGAAACCATTGGTGAAATCAGATGTCAGTTCGGAACTTTATTTCAATCATTGACCAATAACAGTGCATTGTCACTATGCCGGTGATACCCAATTGTACATCTTAACTTGAGTGGTGCAGTTGAAGTTGCCAATGTAATGGCCCTGTGTCTGGAGGCTCTGGATAAGGAGGAACAGACTCAACCCTGACAAGAGTGAATGGCTAAGTCTGAGTTATTTTCATCTTTAATTTTGGTTTGGCTTGTACTTCTCCATCCAAGACTATTGTGCAACTTGGGGAGGGGGGGTTCTCCTGGAGCTGCATCTTTTCTTTGACTAGAAGACTCTTCAGATGGTCACTCATGCCTGGCCACCTTGCAATTGAACTATTGCAATGCACGCAGTTTTCCTGAACATCATCCAGAAGCTACGGCTGGTCCAAAATGCAGTGATGCAGGTAGAAATGGATGCGTGCATTACATCTGTGTGTCATCACTACCTCAAGAGCTGCATTGATTACCAGCTGGCTTCTAGGTGCAATTCAAGGTGCTGCACATCTCCTATAAGACTCTTCATGGCACTGGGCCTGGTTCTTTGTATCTATTTAGTACAATTGGGCAGAGTGGGTATATTGCAGTTCTTTCAGTTAAATGTCATCTTGTGGGATTTAAAATGCATGCCTTCTCTGTTTTGGTGCCTGTCCTCTGGAACATCATAACCCCAGAAATATATATGGGTCCCACCCTTAAATATTCTATAGATTTCTGACAACCTGACTCTCTTCCCAGATCTGGGGTTAGAGTGGGACCCCTGGCCTTATTTGGTTATTTGTGTGGTTTTGTATAGGCTTTCTTGTTTTTCTTTTATATTATGTATTCTTTTAAAACTGTAAGTCACCCAGAGTCATTTTGGAATTGCTACTCTCTAGAACACAGAACTGGGTTCTACAGTTCCTGAGACATTCAAATGTATGTGTATGCATGCCTGTGTATTTGTATCAAAGGTCCTGTTTCTCTTCTTATTCAAATTCTCCTGGCTGGCTGGATGACTACCTAGTTATCTTTCTTAGCCTTGTAGAATATAATGCTATCTTTTTTCTCTTTAATGGGTAGGTCTATTTAGAAACTTCCTGGAGAAACATATATCAGGAGAACTCTGGTAGTATCTTTTCCAACTAACACATTTTTAAAAATCAACTTTCATAAACTCTAGCTCACTTCATCAGAATGATGGAGTAACTAAACTGATGTAGAATTTAAATTGGGGGGGAGGAGGAAAGGAGGCTTCACCCCTATTTAAATGCTACATCTGTTTAACTACTCCACACTTCTGATGAAATAGCTGACAAAAACTTATTCTTTTTAATAAAATTTCTTAGTTGGAAAAGGTGCTACCAAATTTCTGACTTTTAGTTACCGTACACTAATATAGTTGTCCTCCTACAGTGTTTACTAAATAACATAGGGAAAGAAAAGCAATAAATAAATCAGGCGCTGGTGCTTATTTCTCCTAAGGAAGAGGATACATCGGTAGAGAGATCAGAGGAGAGAAAAAGAATGTCAAAAGGAATGGCTTTGCGGGTGGGAAGAAGAATCAGGGATACCCAGGAATACTTGTGGGGAATCTCTAGCAGGTATCTTTTATAGGACCAATCAAACTTAGCTGCCTTCTCAAATGGAAGGAGCATACAACCAATAGTATGTCACACTGCAGAGTCTCAACCCACACCTTACTCATCTTGGCCCAGAAAAAACTCTGCCGATGTTAAGCAGACAGTGCTTGATTTGGATGTACAAAACAACAAGTTAAAAACTCTACCACGACTCTAGAGACTTTGGCCTCTAAACGTTGTGATCATCCTGTCCCTGCTCCTCATAAAAGGGAGTTCACATTGGCAAGATCACTTATTAGGAATACCTACCCATGTGTTGAGTGATGGAGGTTGAGGCACTTGTGCATGTTTTATTGAACTGTCCTTTATACCTGACCTGGTGTGCAGAGTTAATTTCTCCCCCTACCTAGCCAATGCTTGGGCTGGTCCTAATAAGAGATTGCAAGTTTTTTAATTAAACAATCAGCCTAGTGAAATCTCCAGGAACATTGCCATTTTCTCCCCTTACTGTTAGGAGGCACCTAGTTTGAGCTCTGTCAAGAAAATAATAGATTTTGATAAACATGCTAGGTTATGAAGTTTGATTCTGTTATGATTTCTCTCCTGGCTTTATTGCTTTGAGTAATATTGTTCTGTTACAATGTAAATTTCCAGCCTACAACCATAGAGTAAATCAATAAATAATCCTAAATAAATATGTGTGTTTTAATTGCATAGAGTTAGCAATGGATGAATTAGATCAATGAAAATACTATTAGAATACACAACTATTGGGATCATTATAGTCCTAAGAGAAAAAGAGAGAATTTTTTTTGCCCATTACAAAAAGAAGAATGTACCAACTATCTACTTTCGTGTCATCCTCAGGGCATAGCAGGCACTGATGTAGCGAAAGAGGCCTCTGACATCATCCTGACTGATGACAATTTCTCCAGCATCGTCAAGGCGGTGATGTGGGGTCGCAATGTTTATGACAGCATCTCCAAATTCCTGCAGTTCCAGCTCACTGTCAATGTGGTGGCCGTCATCGTAGCCTTCACTGGGGCCTGCATCACCCAGGTGGGCTGCATTGCAAGATGGAGCAGTAAATGGAAGATGAAGGCCTAGATGGTCTAAAAATTGGAAAAATATACAATGGGACGTTTGGAATTATCTGTTCCAGCTGTTTCTCCCATCCCAGGGGGAAAAGTATGTGAGTGTGTGTCTTAGATGACTGAATAGAAAATGAATATTCAAAGATGAGAGAGATTAAAAGAAGGAGAGAGAATCCCTCATCAAATCATGATAAAACTCTGCTCCATGCAAGAATACAAAAAGATTCTCAAATGAGGGCTGTCCAGTGCAGGTCCCATTACCTCCCTGAGTAATTAGTTTCACCACTGAACTTCTCTTACTGCTAAGAAGGGTTTCCAATTGTTCATTAAATTTGCCCAATTACTCACAAACTTGTGTTATTGGGTCAGTCCATTTAATGATTATATACTGGAATTTGCTTTTCTGTAACTTAAATCCATTAATCTTCCCTCTGAGATGATAGAAAACAGGTTTTAGTATTCTTCTGTGCAACATCATTTGGAGAACAGAATACACTGAACAGCAACACATTTGGGGGAGAAACCCTTGCAGCTGGTATGGCAAGAGTTGGTACATTCAAATGACTCTTTGGCTCTCTACCTAACCTACTTTTTTTTCCATTTTGACTGAAGAAGTTATTTGGATGAGTAACGAAACGTCTCAGTTTCATAAATTTTGGTTGAGTTGCCATGATTTAACTTTTTTAGATCCTTTGGCCTGGATGATTGGGTCTTCATTTACACTGTAAAACTACATTCTCATATTTGGCTGAGGGTGGGGGACTTATAAAGCCACTCTAAAAAGGAAATGCATATGTCTTTTGTGATACACATTATTGTAACCTTGCTGGGGGAATTCTGGGAGTTGAAATCCACCCATCTTAACCCATCTTAAGGTTGAGAAACACTGCTCAATGGTAAAATTCCCTGATGTCAAAGGCCATATAGGGTCTGACAAACAGAGGCAATGGACATTGCAGTTAGATAAATCAGCTTAAAATCGTCCAAAGACTTGATCAGTGGATCTTGGTTCAATCCACAAAATCGGTGATAGATACATGAAATTATTAGGTGGAGGGGAGGTTATTGCCACACAATCTGCTATTTTCTACAAATGACAATCTTGAGTAAATGGTCAGCAAAGCATTTCCAGCTAAGAAATATGCATGCAGGCATCACTCTTTTTTAGATGTATTTCTTTATTTAAGTTTAGGTTACACCTAGAGTCAAACATGCTTCAGCTCCAATTATTCACAACTTGTGTTATTGAGTCAGTCCATTTAATGATTATATGCTGGATTGAGGAACACACAACAGTGTAGAGTCAAATAATCCCCATGAAATTTAAAGCACAGATGAAAAGGGTAAAAAAAATATGCCTTCATCTTTCCCTGCTTTGATTAGACTTGTGATGAAGCTTGACTCTATTTTATTTTTTTATTTATTCCACTTTCTTTCCATACTACCCTTCAATAAAGCTTCCAGGGCAATTTACAAAAGCTAGTTAAAATAAATAATAAAACATGACAACATGTAAATAAAACTGAAAAGAAAGCCTGGGAAAATTAAAAATTCAACACAGTCTCTTTCAGGTTGCCCTCTAGGTGATCCCAGATGATAAGGGCAAAATACGTTGTAGAAAATGTAAAGAAACAGGATACAGATAGTCCTTGACTTGCAACAGTTTGTTAAGTTACAACAGCACTGAAAAATGTTTTTCACACTTACAACCTTTGCAGCATTCCCATGGTCCCATGATAAAAATTCAGATGCTTGGCAATTGATTTATATTTATGACGGTTTCAGTGTCGGGTGGGGGGGGTCATGTGATCACCTTTTGTGATCTTCTAACAAGCAGTTAAACTCAGTTAACAAATGTCTCATTTAGCCACAGAAATTTTGGGATCAATTATGGTCGTAAATCGAGAACTACCTACATATTTGATCCTTAATAGACCTCACTAGCGACATTTTGAAATATAAAGAATTAATAGTTTTCTTTCTGGTTGCAGTGAGACAGATAGTAGCAAGATCCTGGAAATCAGGAAAGGATCTGAATAATTCTATATGATGGCAGAGATGCTAGAAAAGCACTCTAATGGAAAATCCAACTTAAAAAGATGGTAGTGATGTATGAAGATAAAATACAAGATGATTTTTTTTATTTCATCTGGTTTAAACACAGGCATAATGATTGTCTACTACCCAAGTCCAGAATTCTAAATAATTTAATTAAATAAGGCTATTTGTATTTTGCATGTATATATACTCCACTGTATTATCATTTGTTATTTGTTAATAAATTTAAATTTTAAAAAAATTTAAACAAACAGATGGTGAGGGCAGCTGGACGAGATCTTCCAACATTATCATGACTATACAGGTAGTAAAGCAGATTTTTCTTTCAGATACTTGATTCCTAAATTTCCACCACTGGTCATAGCTTTCTCCAATTGAGTATCTGTACAGGTGTGTGACAAATCCCAAAATTCTGTCCCCAGATATAAAGATTCAGAAGAAGGCTTCAGAAAGAGCCGCCTGGCAATTCCTTCCTTGCTAATGAAAAGATCTGGCTGTTTGCTGGTTCATGGAAATACAGTCAAAACTAAAACTTGGACTCCTACATAATATTGTGTGTGTGTGTGTGTGTGTGTGTGTGTGTGTGTGCAAATGTGTTGTGTGTGTGTGTGCACGTGCCTTCAAGTCAGTGTTGACTCCTGGTGATTGCCTGGACAAGTCCCTGTAGTTTTTTTGGTAAGATTTTCACAAGTAGCTTGTCCTTGTCGCCTTCTTAAGAGACAAGAGTATGTGACTAGCCTAAGATCACCAGGCCAGTTTTGTAATTAGGGCAGGTTTAGAATTTATGGTCTAACCTGGGGTGTTAACCACTACATCAAACTGACTTTTCTATAATAATCTATTGGGATATAAAGTGGTTGGACGCTGGGAAATAGTTGAATACTTCCAACCATGTCCCTTTCATCTCAGCACATCTTGCCAAAGAGACTGTGAGAATCGTGCTTGGAAAGGAAATTAATTTGGGTTTAATCAGAAGCCAGGAGCCTGGCACCAGCCAGCATGCAGTTCTAACACATCTGGAGGGCACTGAGCTCAGAATGTTTTTAACACGTTGGCATGTATTAAACAGAATAGAAAATGATTTTTGAAAGATTCCATCTGTCATGTGTAAGATTTTACTGAAAATGAGGTTGACCCCAAATTCCACCTCAATTTAGCAATTTCTCTTTTAGCAATGAACTAGGGTGATGGAAGGATTCAAGAGTGGGGATGACAGTTACACAGACACCCACACATACACATCCTTACACACATATGCACACTTTATTCCTATAACTGTCTGTTGCCTTAGTAGTTGTACAAAGATATATATATGGTATATCCACATACATACATACATACATACATACATACATACATACATACATACATACATACATACACTGTGTCCTCAGGAGATATCCTGGATTATCCACTTACCTCCCAGTTAGTAGTACCTCTCATAACTTTAATCTCTGAACTAAATGCATTTATTGCCATTTCATTTCAGAAAAATGTGTGTGTTTGTATGTGTGTGTAAAAATAATTAGATGAACATCTGCTAATGTATACTATTAATCTAACTGTAAAGCATTTTTTAAATGATAAAAAAATTATGCTATATTAGAATTAGCAGAATGAGCTCCAGCAGCCCCCAATATTAATAGTGGGTGTGTTGGCTGCTTTTCCCAATCATTTGCCAATCATTTCCCAATCATTTGCCATTCTAAGTCAGTGATGGCGAACCTTTTAGAGACCGAGTGCCCAAACTGCAACCCAAAACCCACTTATGCATCGTCGGGTGCCGGGTGGGTGTGGCCCATTGGGTGGGCGTGGCTGCGGTGATAACAGCAGACTGGGTGGGACTAAAAAGTTCAATCAATCAATTCCAACTTTGCAAGATCTTTTTTTTCCCGCGAGAAGTTGAAATTGACTGATTGATTGAACCTTTTTTTTTTTTTGCACACGGTGGCGGAGGCCTAAAGCGAAAAGGTTTTATAAAACCCAGCTGAAGGCCTAGGACTGGGGCGACGGCGCGCGTGCCCACAGAGAGGACTCTGAGTGCCGCCTCTGGCACCTGTGCCATAGGTTCACAACCACTGCTCTAAGTAGTCATCTAAAAGGTTGAATCATGGCAACTGGACCAAAATTGATTAATCTGAGACGTTTCACTTCCCATCCAAGAAACTTCATCAGTCAAAAAAAAATTAAAAAAAACTCTGCCTATTTTTTTTTTTTTTTTTGACTGATGAAGCTTCCTGGATGGGAAGCGAAATGTCTTAGATTAACCAATTTTGGTCCAGTTGCCATGATTCCTTTTAGATACCTAAATGATTGAGTTTTCATTGACATTTCTAAGTAGTTATCTTCTTCTTCCTCCTCCTACCCCCCCCCCAAGCATCCTTCGTCCTTCTGCTCTACCACTCAAGGAAAGGAGCACAAGGATTGTGCTAACAAGGATAGGCATTGCACCCAATCCTCCTGTTTCTCCCATAAAAAGGGAAAGAATCTGCTTATTAACTCAGTGACAGAAACATGCTGCAAATATTGAAGTAAAGACATTCTCGTTTGCACTATTGTTGTACTGAATCACTCTTTTAATCCAGATTATTACATATCAGATCCTAATTAGACTGTGAAAAGCAGACTGAATCAATAGACATTTGAAATCTGTACTCCAGGTCATAGCTCTGGCTAATCTAGCCCAATGATTTATATTCTGATATCAGTGTATCTCACAAATCTCCAGAGTAGAGTGAGAGTGACTCAGTTCAAGGCAGATACTCGGTTCCCAACTCCTTGTTAATTTTAACGCTACTGCAGAGATTTCCAGAGGAAAATAACAGGCAGGAGATATCATAGGTAAAGGAGTTAACTTTCTCCCTACCTGTCAATTGTACCTTGCAAGTTAATCCCAAACTGTACAATACAGTACTCTGTTCACTGTCATCTTCTATTTAAAGGACTATCCAATTCAATCCAGTTTAAAATAAAAGAATAATAATGGAGCACAAGAACGAGTCTTTGGAGCTGTCCATCAACAGGTAAATTCAGGAAAGCAAGACTTGTCTTGTTTTGTCCTTTCATTCTTGATGGATTCCTTCTCCTCCTCCTTTTGATTTCAAGGCAGCTATTCATAAGCTTAGCTCTTAGCTGAAGCACAGACACAGGCTGAAATTCAAAAGTAATCTGACAGCAGCTTTTTTGCCTTACAAGCTAACCAACATGCTACCAGATACCTTCTGAATTTTGATTACCATAGAGTAGCATTGCTGCTCTCCCACAAGGTCTCAGTCTCTCTTGAGATCTTCTGCCTGGAATTGCCCCTTATGATGATACATAGATCAATATATTGATGATGTTCACCTAATACACCTCAAGTACCAGAAGCCTAGTACTGACTGTGGGTTTTGTTTTTTTAAAAAAAGCCTGGATTTGTGAATTGACCCATTGTTGGTAGCAACAGAAAGTTTGTTCATTGGTATAATGTCTTAAGGTGGATAGAGTATGCTTAGTATGCCTGGAGGTGGATGAGTGTATGCTTCCTTCACTTCCGGGAGATGTTACAATTTTCCTTCTCGATTTCTCCTAAAGGATTCTCCTCTCAAGGCAGTACAGATGCTGTGGGTGAACCTCATTATGGACACATTTGCTTCCTTGGCCCTTGCCACCGAGCCCCCAACTGAGGCCCTGTTGCTGCGCAAGCCATATGGACGCAACAAACCCCTCATATCCCGGACCATGATGAAAAATATTTTGGGCCATGCTGTGTACCAGCTCATTATCATCTTCACTCTCCTCTTTGTAGGTGAGTTTATAAGTGAACTATAGAAGAGTAGAGGGTAAAAGGTTGGAGATCTCCACTTACTGTCCCAGAAGTTTTCTGGATTTCTATGGACTAGTTTTGCCTCATCATGGGGAATTCAGTAGTTATGGCTATTCACATCTCTCTTCCAGGGGTATCTTATCCCTAACTCCTGGCATGTGAGGGAGAGTTTTACAACCTGTGCTACTTTTGGGGGGGGCAAATTTAAAGGGAAGAAAGGGGAGAAAAATAATTCCATAGAGCCCCCTGTTTGTCCTGTAGCATTAGGGCATACAGACAAGGTAACCTGTCCTCCACTTTTGAGGAAAAAAAGATCAACTTCACAAGGTATAAATAGAATCAAACTTTAGTTGGTGAGGTAAAAAGCAAGAAATAAAAAATTCTTTTCAAACTTTAACAAAATTAGCGATGGGGGGGATCAAAACAGAGTATTGCTAAAACCACAGTCCATATTTTGAAAATGCTACTGGAAAAGGGTAAGCTCTGATGAAGAGGCTGCTCCTCTAAACTAGGAAGCAGTAAAGATATTCCAAGTTAAAAAGTTGATGCAAAAATGTTCCAAGTTCCAAGCCCTAAGCGACTGAGCTTGTATAGAAACAACGGATACCAGAGATGATGAGAATTCACTAAAACTAAACCTAGCAGAATTCTTAGCTAACCTTTTCCCCATTTCTCTAAAGAATAGATTGTGCTTGAATCAAATTCCTTTAGATTCAACTGTTAACTGGAAATTCCATTCTAATCAGAGCTGGAGGAAAAGCTTCGTTCTTTCTCTCCCATCCACCATAACACACGCCCACACGTTCCTTTTCTCCTGGAGTACTGCCTGCCCTTTCCAAGAGAACCAAAGCTCTTCCCCATGAAAAGAGAGGAGTTGAGGGAGAAGCCCCCTTTGTTACATGCTATAGTAAGTAAGATCCCTCCTACAAGAAGTTTTGCATCCCGCAAGAAGATCTAGGATTCCAATCCCAACACATTGATTTGAATGCCTGAGCTGGCAGCTTGTCATCTGTCATGAGGGGCTGATAGATAAGCAGCAAGAGTGAATCTGGGGTGGGAGTTTACCTGTCCATTCAGTACAAGACCAAACTGGAACTTTGGTGGAGAGATGAATTTGGCTGGTTGGATTGGGCATTCTCGGTCCATGATGCATTGCTTTACTCCCTTTCCTGGGGTGGGAGCTTACCTGTCCATTCAGTACAAGACCAAACTGGAACTTTGGTGGAGAGATGAATTTGGCTGGTTGGATTGGGCATTCTCGGTCCATGATGCATTGCTTTACTCCCTTTCCTTACCTGCAGGAGAGGTTATATTTGACATCGACAATGGCCGCAATGCTCCCCTGCATTCTCCGTCCTCGGAGCATTACACCATCATCTTTAACACCTTTGTCATGATGCAGCTCTTCAATGAGATCAATGCCCGCAAAATCCATGGAGAGCGCAATGTCTTTGATGGCATTTTTGGCAACCCCATCTTCTGCAGCATTGTTTTGGGCACCTTTGGCATACAGGTATAAGCTTGCTGCAACCAGTTGTGAAAAGATGGATGAATGTAGAAAAAGATGCAAAAGAGGCGTGTACTTCCTCTTTCTGTGGACTTCCACAGCCTGGAAGTGCTGAGCAGGCAACTCTCAGATTCTTAGCCAGGATGGTCAGTGCTCCCATCCTAGTTAATCCCAACACATTTAAGGGTAGCTAGTCAGGAAAGCTGATGTATAACTATAAATGAATAGTTCAGTAGCTGAACTACTGAATATTTCGGTGTGTGTCTCTCTCTCTGTCTGTCTATCTTTCTGTGTCTGGATCTGTGTCTGTATGAAATGTGAATGTTTATGCATGCTTCAGTAGATCGTAGTTTCACATTTCACATATAGACAAAGTAGACAAAGTAACTGCCCTAAGTATGCATCCTGACAGTGAGGACTACAACTGGAAGGAAAGACAGGGAAGACAGGGAGAAGCAAAGTTGGCAAAAGATAAATATATTAAAATACAAGTTATGTGTAGACACACGAATAGTATAAAGAGTAAAGATTATCATCATGGAAATAATGCACAAATGGTTATCTGGACAAATAGACACTGAGTCATTTTTTAAGCCCAAAGCAACAAGATAACATTGGGAAGAGAATCAGGCAGATGCTTTCCTGACTCACAGTAAATATAAAAAGTGGGAGGAGGGGCAGCACAACCAGACTTGCAAGTTTGTTATTACAGCCAATGTCTATTAAAGTAACTTTAACATCTATCCATGCATCCATGTATCCAGCCATTTACCAGCCTCATTAGGTAGACTAGAGCATGAAATGCTCTGGTCTACCTAGTGAGGCTGGTAGATGGGTGGATGCATGGATGGATGCATGGATTATTTGTATTTAGACAGTTTGTCTCAGAGATTTTACTTGCGCTGAGCTTTATGGTCTCCTCCTCAGACCTCAGGTGCTTCTTGCCCTGCAACACATAATATTTTGGTCCTTTGGACCTTTGTTTCCAATCCCTTTTCTTACATTTACCTGATGATTTGGTTCCTCAGAACCTGGATCTGTTCTGATCAGTTTTTTGTCCTGCACATGACCCTGATTTTCCTTCTGTCCTGTTCAGGCAAGCCTCTTGTAGTACTAAAAAGTTGGCTCTCAACTTACCATCCCTCTCTTCCCCCCACCCCCATCCCACAGATCGTCATTGTGCAGTTTGGGGGAAAGCCATTCAGCTGTTCTCCACTGAATGCAGAGCAATGGCTGTGGTGTCTTTTTGTGGGCTTCGGGGAACTCGTCTGGGGACAGGTAAGGAAATCATTTTCATTTACACTGGTATAGGCTCTACCTTACTTCTCCATCTGTACTGGTGTTTCCTTCCAGGACTTGTTTTCAGAATTATGCCCCAAAAATATGAAACAGGAGAGAAGAAAAACTTCTCCTAATCATTTTTGCTGCACCATTTATAGACTCTCTCTTTCCTCCCATACTTGTCTATCCCACCTTCCTTCTTTTTTTTTTAAGTGAAAGTTTTAAATTTCAAATTTGTCCATAGATAAGATGCTCCAGATTTATAAAACTGTTGCTGCTCCTTTTCACCCATTGCCCTATAGATTTACCTAAAATTATTATACGACTTTTATATTACAACTGTATGTTTTTGTAATGTGGTATAACCTAGAGTACTTCCTAATTACCCCTAGCATGGAATATGTTTTTTTCCCACATCCATGGCCTATTGAGCTGTTGTTTTCATTAAACAGTCTAGGGTTGCCCCATGGTCCATTCCTATTACTATTTTTTTTTCCTGAAAAATGTTGAAACTGAGCAGTAGATTTCTTCTACAGAGGAAAGACTGAAAAGTAGCCTAGGTGATTTACTCCCCCCACTGCAGGTCATTGCCACCATCCCTACCAGCCACCTTAAATGCCTGAAGGAAGCAGGACATGGTCCTGGTAAGGATGAGATCACAGATGAGGAAATGGCTGAGGATGAGGAGGAAATTGACCACGCCGAGCGGGAGCTGCGCCGTGGCCAGATCTTGTGGTTCCGTGGCCTCAACCGCATCCAGACCCAGGTATGAAACAGTGAGGAGGAGCCTCCTTGCCTCTGACTCTGACTAGTGCTTCCCTCCCCACCCCCTTACCCAATCCTTCCTTCGCTTTAGCGGTGACTTGAAGACCAATCTTTCACCTGGTTATCTCCTACCCCTTCCCAGGACATGGTGGTTTCACCCTGATGCTCATGCCTGGTGGGGAGAGAGAGAGAGACCTTTAATGCTAGGCTTAATTTTCACACTGCCTTGTTTCAAGAGAATAAACTAAAGAATGCCGCGCTTGGATGCATGAACAGGGGCAGCGTATAGAAGCAGAAATGGGATGGTGATTTTTTGTTTGTTGGTTGGTTCGTTGTTGTTGAGCTACTTAAAAATTGTCCAAGAAAAAGACAGGAAATCTGTAACTAAGACAGTAACAGCAATTGTTACAATAATACCACAGCCATTGTAGTACCAGTACCAATAAGAAAAATTGCA
>NW_015386655.1:614009-671700 GCF_001527695.2 Protobothrops mucrosquamatus | reverse complement strand
AACTAGTTCATGCTAGTTTCTCATAAGATAAATGGAGAAAAGAATCTGAAAAAGATGTCTTGTCCAAGGACATCCAGTATGAGTATGGCAACAAACTGACTTAGCTCTGACCTCTCAGGTATTAAGCCCCACTATGTGGCTTGTCCATTTCCATGGAGAAACATGGTGATAATAGTAAGAGCTATATAACATGTAGTGTCCAAAGCACCCCAGATATAATGCTGGTTATGGCATGTTATATCTGTTTTGGGGGGAGCTTGATCCAAATGTCCAGGATGATACTGGAGCTGAGGCATCATGCATAAAAGCCTGCTGAATCTTTATTCTATCACTTCACTCCTTGCTCATGTGCAGGTTCAGGATGTCACAAACAGCAGGCTGGTGTGTTAGTTCACAAGGAGACCCACTGTTGGAAACAAACCCAGTTTGCAGCTTGTATCACTATAAGTACCTAGGACATAATTGGGCATATTCCTTGCACAAGTGTAGTGAGACAAAGCGAAGTGAGTTTAGGCTCCTTCAAAGCCCTTCTTTATTTGGCTGAAATGGATTTTAAGAAAGAAATATTTGCATATGAAAGACAAATCTATGTTTATCAGTTGAAAATGAAAGAATATTGGGAAAGGTAAAATATTATAGCTATAGCTTGACTGTCTTCTGGGTAAAAAAAAAAAATGGCCACTCAATCAAGTTTTGGTTGAATCCCTGAGAGAATCCCTGAGTATCAAATGAGAAGCAGGAGAAATCTCCCTGCATACACAGTGTTTCCTTTTGTGATGGCGAGCTTCATGGAATACAATATAATGGATTAAAATGTAAGCATGGGCTTTGCTCTATCAGTAAGACAAACTCCAAATTGTCTCAAAGCCAGAGTTCCCAACTTTTCCACAAGAAGTCTGGATTAGATGCATGCTCCATCTGGCATTTGTAACTTGTCTGATACAGCGAAAGCACACTCCATTTAAGAGGAAATGGCATTTTGACAGAAAGAAAAAAAGGAGGAAAGTCTAGCAACTAAAGGAAAGAAGTCGGTCTGTAAAATGTAAATGATAGCACTTCCTCCCCATTGGAAATCCTTCTGGTCAGGGTGCTTCCCCACTGATATTTATTTTGGAATTCATATAGTCAAACTTTACTACCTGGGATGGAGACGGGGCAGTTATCAAATATCTATATCAAATTCCTGCTGTCGTATTTTTTTCTCATGCCTCTTTTATGTTCTTTTGAAAATTCATGAAATTTTATTTTCTTCTTTTTGTAAGGGGTGGAACAACAGCACAATCTCTCAAATTCTCCACTTGTTTTTAAAGAGGTGTGCCTTTGATGAGTACAGTGATGCTTGGGATACAGTAGTTAATGCTGCTCTTTTCTTAGTAGTATTTTTCACTATTATCTTCTCAGATAGCTGTTTTGGTAGCATTTTATTTTTTGCCTTTTACATTTGGACTAAAATCCATTTCAGCTTTTCTTTTTTTAAAAAAAAAATACAATTCAATAAACTTGAAACGCTGTGTCAGTTAGCATGCTAAAATGAATTTGTAAATACATGACTTAAATTGGCCATTACCCACACAGTTAAATCACATCTTCTAGTCAATTGAAAAAAAATTGAAATGTCTCCCCACACAAGTATTGTCCTGCCTGAAGGTTAAAAAAAATCAATTGCCACTCAGCATATAATTTATAGCAGAAAAATAATGACTGAATAAGTTTAGAATCCTGCAGTTTGGAAGCACCCCAAAATAATTCTAATTAATTGGTAATTAGTAATTAATTTGATTTACCTGGACTTACAAAGATCTGCATTATATGTTCCTTTTAAACAAAAATTAAACCAAGGATTATCAGGTACATAAAAGTTGCACTTTTGTGGGGAAACTCAATGCAATCATAACCCTACAACAAGATAAGGTCCCTGGAAGATGGGTGGGACACAGAACTCATCTGAAGGTAGGCTATTTATAGTATTTGTACACAGGTTCGAGTGGTCACCAGTGGTCCATGTGAGCGGCATGATTCCAAAGACACCCATGTCTGGCTTCTATGTTCTAATTACATGCTTTCTGGTTGCAGCCTTTCCCCACCCATCCCTTCCCATTGCCTCCCATTGCCTCAAAGAGGGGGTGGGACATGTGCCTTGTTGCAACTCTTTTTTTTTCTTTTAGCATGTAAAAAAATGTTCCTGCCTTAAGAGTTGATGCTCTTGGATCAAGGAAGTTCCCTAGCCAGGAGCATGATGAGAAATGACCAATAGCATGTGATGTATCAAAATTGCTGTTGAATGATTAAAATGAAATGACTGCTACTCAAGCATCATGTCTTTCAACCCTTCCCCAGCAACAGCTCTTAATCACTGATGAAGGGTGCCCATCAGTGGTGGGATTCAGCCGGTTCACACCACTTCAGCAGAACCAGTAGCTAATTTTTTGTTGCCCAAGACCAGAATGGTCTTCCGGAAACAAACCGGACATCCACACAGAGAACCGGTTGTTCACATATTTGAATCCCACCACTGATGCCCATGTGCCCCGTCTTTCATGACAGAACCCAGGAATCTGGCTCCCCTCCCAATCTTTCCCCTCGGGGTAAGAACCAGGGCTTCCAGGATGGAGTGCAGAAGTTTCAGGCAAGCTTAACCCCCAGTTCCTTTCATTCTAAGAACTTCAGTGCAGACCCCTCATCTCAGCCTACTAAATCAACTTCATCCCCTTGAGATGTAAGTTGTACCAATAGTGCCACACCCATCTGAAACATATGAGTCAAAACAAGAAGGCTGATTAACCAAAGGAGAGGGGAGCAGGGAGGTTCCTGTAGTTCAAAATGCCTTGCACCAAACCTACTGGTATCCAATTGGAAATGTTCCTGCTTCTGCCTGCTCATATCATTTGCACCAGCAGGAGATCATGAATTCAAAACTGGTTTGTACCTATGTTATATCTCCATTTGAGCCAAGTTGACTGGTTTATCTGGATCTATATGTCTAATTTAACCATCTTGTGACCTCATAAAGAAGTTTTAGGATATGCCAGTATAAGTGACATGTTTCCTGTTGCAAAATTGGGGAAATGAAGCTCAAACAGTGATTTGGCAAAAGCCATCCTGGTAAGTTCACGGGTCTTTCCCCATTACTGATGTGCTATTCAGCCATCTACAGTACCAGTCAGCAGATAACAATACTGGCATGATATTTGCTGAGCCCTTTGTTAATCCCTATCTTATCTCTATTCCCAGTCTCTGCCATTACCTCACTTTCTTCCAAGGTAAGGGGTGAGAAAGCTTAATAAATTTTAGACACCTTGAGGCTATCTGTCTCAGAATAAATATAAGAAAAATACCTTAATCCTACTTCACACATGGGCTGGGAACAAGATGAGCTACATGGGGACACAGTGGAATAAAAAGAAACTGTCAATGTATGTTTGTACCATGGATAGATGCAGGCCATATCTTACAGAGGGAACATTCATTCCACTCAACTCATTCCACTTTGAGCCATGCCAATTTTGTGATACTGTCCAAATACTATTGGTAGTCATGAATTATATGGAATGAGGAGACTGCAATGCTCCTCAAACACAATTAAGTTTGTAACAGAATATATTGTATAAGCTTTTCTTTTTTGAGAACTTCTATGATCTTGGATTAACAATAATGTGTAAATAACAACAACAACAACAATAGTAATGATAGTAATAATTCTTCACCAATCATGGTTCCCTAAGAAAAGACTTTTCCCCTTCCCAGCTATTTCTTCCTCTGTGACATACCTGATTACCCTTAAAAATAGTAAGTTGGGGTTCCTTGATATAATACATCCCATTCATAAATTCAATAGAATTCATATGAAGAAGCTTTTCCATGAACTACATAATGTCCCATTGCAAGTAATATTTACATATTCACATTGGAAGTTTTTTTCATGTGAAACATCACCAAAATTTCCCCGCACATAAAAAAAATAGTTTTTCCTGAGCCATTCCGTCTGACACGCTGATCTTCTACTCTAATTTTTTTTGGGGAGGCGGGGAGGATACATGTATACACATAACACACATCCTTCCAGTCTAAAAGTTCCAGGGGGAGTTTTATGTGCTGATCCCACTGAATATATCAATATCCTGAATGCATAAATTTCCTTCTTCTTTTTCTTTCTTTCTTTCTTCCTTTTTTCCTTCTTTCTTTTTTTTTTGCAGGGAGTGAGGGAAGACGTGTAATAAACAGGTGTAAATTCATGCTTAGAATTTAAGGTAGAGTCTGACAATGGACATGTTTCAAGGTGACAAAGGTGGATTGTAAATTTCTTCTTCCCCTTCACATTTCCTTTTCACACGGATACAAACATATACAGGAATGTAATTTTGCTGTCATTTACTGTGACACACATTCTATCTTTCCAACCAATCTATTTCATGTGTGGGAACAAAAAGGTTTATTTACCCTTTCTTAGCATGCCAAAATCTCATACTTTCCTTTGTCTTGTTAATAGTGCAAACAAAGAAGCCCACCCATTCAGTATCCTCCTCACTTGTTCCCAGTTTTAATCAGCTTATGCTTATACAGTGGCTGGGACCATACATCATACTAAGCCATCATCAGGTTTCTTGCTTTTGGCTTAGAACAATGAGTGAACCAAACTAGTGTGATGCAGTAGGTCCTTTTCATCACCCAAGAGCAAGAATCTGACATACAGACATAAATAAGAAAGAAACATCACCAAAAGGATTGGTCCATTCATTTTTCTCAATAGATATTACAGCGTAAGAAGGAATGTTTGTCTCAGTATTTATATACATAAACTATCCCCAATAATACTACGCAATGTTTCACTGTACTGTATGATGAAGCCCAAAATTCAATTACACACTCCATGAATACATTACAGCCAACGCATCTGTGTGAACTAGATATAATAGCTAGATTTAAATGTGGGATTTCTTTTTTAAACTACACAAAATGCATTATGGGTTTTCTTTTAATCTTTTATTGAAATCTTTGCAGGTTTCTCTTGTGCACTGTCTGATGTAATGTTGCCATCCCTCTCTGTCACACTTCACATAAGTTGGGACTTACCAGATTTTCCAGATAGAATGGTCTTCCTGGTTTAGGGAAAGACAGGGCAGGGTTCCTGCTTGTAGGGGATGTCTGGGTCACTTATCATACTAAGTCATAAGACATGGCTTACTAACCAGGCTGCCTAGTTTTATACTAAGCCCAAACCAAACATTTTTGCTTAGTGGGCCGCATAGCATATATACCATGTTTTCCCCAAAATAAGACTGGGTGTTATATTAATTTTTGCTCCAAAAGACACATTGGGCCTTATTTTCCAGTTAGGTCTTGTTTTCAGGGAAATACAGTACTAAATGCATCCGTCTGACTGACGATCTTAACTGGGGCTTATTTTTTGGGTGGTGCTTATATTATGAGCATCTTGAAAAATCATGCTAGATCTTATTTTCGAGTTGGGTCTTATTTTCGGGAAAACACAGTACTCACAGCTAAGCAAAGAATTTATGGTGCCAAAATGCACCTCCAAAATTGGGTTCAGTTTATCTGCAGATGGGCATATCTGCAAGTATATAGAGTAGGCTTTCCCCTCAACTTTTTAAAAGTACCTGTATATCTTGTATATATTCACAGATATATACAAGCCTATCTGTGAATAAGCTGACCCTCAAAATTTGTGTATGTTTAATTTTCATAATAGACTTATCCATAGTGGCACATTTTTCAAAGTAGTTTGATTAAAAATTTGAGGATCAGTTTAACTCTGGATGGGCTTATTCACATATATATACAGGATTCCCATTAGAATTATTTCTGGGATTAAGGAGTAGTTTCTTAAACTGAGAGGAGGAAATTAAGCTTTTCCCAGTTCTGTAATTCTGTAATAAAGATGGGCTCAGTTGCAAAAGATTTCAGTTATATCAGGTTAACTATTATTCATATTGATAATTTTACAATACTTTGCTCTTCCTCCAAGGTTTCAACCATACTTGCATAACCTAATTTTGAACCAAGATTGAATATTTTTCTACTGTATCAACACCATGGGCTATTATTTCCTCATCTTTTCTCTTATTTATTTTCTAAGTGACTGTATAACTGTATACTATACAAAGCTTGCACTGCAGCGGTTTTTGGATCCCAGAAAGTTCATGCTATTTACCAAGTAGTGTATTTAGTAGGCCTTCTGAGTTAACATGCTTATTCAGGTTTATTTCAGGTAATTTTGAAATTAAACATTTATTTGAAAACACTGTGGAAATATCACAAAAGAGAAGGATTAGAATTTCTTTTCCTATACATGGGAAGCAGATCTCAATGTTTAGTTATAGGGCTAGTCCTATAATTAGGCAGAGTAAATTGGTGCTTTGAGGGCAGATGTGAAGGGATAGTGAGCAGGGAAGAGAGAGCTGGGGGGTGCTACTCAGCTTGTCCTAAGCCACTTAGAACAAGTTATGGAAGACCTTGTTTTATTTTCAGGCTCAAACTAAAATTCAACTGCCAATTCAATCTATTGCTGTACCTGGAAGAACATGTAGGATGGAGTTCATGGCCTCAGGAGAGGTTTCAACCATATTTAAGTGAAAATAATGTACTGGACTCAGCAAGTGTGTATTTTCACAAGTAGGAAAAGTTAGAGCGTTGTGCACATTGTAAGTGTAGCCTTTTATATACTGTAGTAATCCATGCTTGGAAAGAATCAGACAATTAAACACAATATCATCCAAGGGTCTATCACTGTAAATGGAGAAATTGTAAAATTCAAGGATTTCTGGATGTTGAATCTTTCTTAATGCTTATTGAACCCATGCAGACTTATGATTGGAATCCTGGGCACAGATCTGTCTTGATAGCTTTTTGTCTTTCTTTTGAATTTGAAAACAGGAAGGAATAACACTAATATAGGATAAATTGAGATCCTCTGAGATACAACCAAATTGATGCTCAAGCTTCTTCCTATCCTTGGCCATCCCTTTTATAAGGAATCAAGACTGATTTTATTTGAATTTACCTTTACCTACTCTGTACTGTTTGCTCTTCAATACGCAAATCCTTAGTCACACTAAAAAAAAGATACCGATGGAAAGGGAGGAATGGGTTTTTGAAGACCAAAATTATAAAGTAATTCAAACACAGCAATTAGAGATTTTGGAAATGTTTTATAACCCTTTCTCCTTGTCGGAGGCTGTTCGGTGATACTCAAAGGTGGAATTATTGTCTTTGTTATTCATCTTAAAGTCCTTCAGCCCATCTTGCCAGCAGTGAGTTTGACAGTTGAGATGTGCCTTGTATGCTGTTCTTAATAGGAGGGTTGGCATCTTTTTATCCAGTGATTGGTTTTCCCTGAACAATTCTGGGGTAGCATATCGTGGGTTTGTACTTTGTGTAAATGATCCAGAAATGGAGCCTTCGGATGACCAGTTTCCTCGATCTTCTGCTGGTGCAACTTGCTTTCTCCATCAAAGAACATCAGGGTGGTGCCTACTCCCACCAGCTGGTCTCTGGCACATAACGCTTCAACAGTCTTTGGCAGGAGGCCAAATACCCAGCATGGCCAATTTTGGCTGGCACGGGCTGTTCCATTGCAGCCACTGTCCGCTGCCACCCAAATTTTCTATCTCATTTTCTCTCCTGCAGATGGAGGTAGTTAGCACCTTCAAGAGAAGCGGCTCTTTTCAGGGGGCTGTCCGACGCCGCTCTTCCGTCCTCAGTCAACTGCACGATGTAACCAATATTTCTACCCCCACTCACGTAATTCTCTCCGCCGCCAATGCCAGCGCCGGTGCCGGGAGTGAGTCTTGATTTCCTCTTACTGCTTGTGATTTAAAAAAAAAAAAAAAAAGCAAAACAAGACCAAAAAAAACCCCCACCCCATTCTATTTCTGCCCCTCCTACAATACCCCCTTCCTTCTCTCTATCCACCCACCCCCGTCCCTCAGTCCCGCGTTGCTGCAGCCACCGTTGCAATATTATTTACTTCAGTTTTTACTCTGTCCGGTCTCAGCCATGCCGGATTTCCAACTTCTATAAAGCCATACAATTTCTGCGCTTTGCCTCTCCTTCTTTAACCACCTGCACCCCACCCACCCCACCCCCCTTCTCTCCTTGGTTTGCTCGTCTCGTTCACTTTCTCTCTCCGTGGCTGCTGGTTTTTAACGGACTGGAGTCAGATCCCCAGCTGGTGAGGTGGGGCTGGGCCAGGGAAGGGGCTGAGTGCTCAGATAAGCGGGAGCAAGGGAAAACAATTCCAGCTGGGGATCCAGCCTCATTTTTATTTATTTTTTATCTAGCCACGCATTTTGACAGTGATTGGTGTTTATTGTGTTGTTTGGTGTGTGTCACTTGCTGTTGCATGTAAGAGATGGGGAGGGAGGCACAGAGAGAGCAAAAGGGAAAATTCCAGATCAGGGCACAAAACATTTGGAGTAGATTTTTATATTCCTGCCTCAATCTGAAATGATCGGATGACTAATAGTAAGTTCAAGGCAATTCTGGTCTGGATTAAATCTGGAGGCAACCACAACACCCTTTAGAATAAACCAAAATTGCTCCAAAACAGATTATCATGAAGACAGCTCCACGGGTTCAAATATAGTTTGCCATCCACACTTCACATTAAATTGCCATGAAAACAGGTTTAGAGGTAGGCCTGCCTCCAAAGAATCTTCGGAGTTATATAATTTTGCTCCAAATGTTTTTCCGTGGGAGGGGAGGAAATGAAAATAGGAGAGTTGTCATAAATCTATGCTTCTGGGCACATCTTCACTAGAGACAACTGAAACAGCATTCTCCCTCATTCCGATGGAGCAGATGAACTAAAGTAATGAAGGTTAGTAGTAGAAAGTGCAGATCTCTAAAAGAATTCTGGTCTGAAGCCATGACAATTCAAATAGCATTAATTCAACCTTAAAGTGAAAATATGTTCTGAGGTCCCTAATGGATGCTTGACAGTGAAATGGATTCAAAAAACTGGTTCAGATAGGGTGGAAGAAATTGCAAAGGAGATACTAGCCATCTAACAAAATGGGTTAATTGTAGGAAGTTTCTGAACAAACAAAAATCACCTTGGAGAAGACTGATTCTGAGAAAAAGAATGCCTGCTCTGTAGATGGAGATGCTGCCTTGGGTGGGACATCCGAGAGTTTTAAAAAGTGTATATGGAAAAGGCTAAAATATTGATATAAGTGCAGGGAAGAATTCTGGGGATGGGTAGTCAGGAAAGTGGACCTCTTAAGTGAAAGACAAGAATGTGTTTCTTGAAGGCACCTCTGTGATGTCATGGATCAGTTCCTCTGTATGTCGGTGAAAAGAAATGGTTCCCCTGCTCCTTTTATCCCCCTTTTCTGTTCCCTCACCCACCCCATCGTTCATCAGAAACTGTACCAATTCTTCCTTGCCTACTTGAAAAGAGTTATTTCTCATTTTTTTGGCACAACAATGAAAGATCCACAAAGGTAAGCCACCTGTTCTCCAGCTGCCGGTCCCAGGTATTCTTGGCAAGTTGGTTTGTTTAGAATATTTCAATGATTTCTTTTGTTTTGGTTTTTCTTTTAACCGGTCAAAGCCATGCTGGTGGTCATGCCGGCATTGTGGTGTGGTGTGGTAGATTCATGGTGCCTTTTGGTATGACATGCACTGATCTTGCTTTTCAATGGGGGCATAATCTACAATGTAAACCTTCGAGTATGGCCTTGTCATCTTTGCTGCACTTTTAGCAGCTCTCTCTCTCTCTCTTTCTCTCTTTCTGTCTCTCTAAAGGCTGCCTTTATATTAAACTTTTTTCCTCCCTTCCAGCGAGCTGCTGTCGCTCTTTGGGCAAATTGATATCCATCACTCTAATGTCCTTGGGAATCTTTCCCCACCTTCTGCATCTTGGAAATGCCGTTGTCTGTTTCTGTTCCTTTTTCTTTTTGTTTCTGATGATTATATTTCTTTTTTTAGGAATCCCTGTTATGGATGGCAAATGGGTTTCTCCTCTCTAAATATTCCACAGGGGAATCTTGTCTTTTCAGGCTCACAGAATAGATTGAAACATTTTTGATCTATGAAACAGAAAGCCCAATTAGCAGCTTCCACTGTCCAAATGCACTCTTATTAACATGTTCTCCCAAGAAAGCCCTCTGAGGTCAAAGAACCTGTGTAATGCTTTATTTCACTGCAGTTTCAGCAAAAAAAGAGCTTTCCAGCAGGCCTATCTAGTAACACTATTTTGGCACCCAAGATCTGATTTTATCTCTCAGCCAAAGCATATCAGCCTCATACACAAATTCCCCCTCTATAATTTGACAGCGTAGGAGCTGGATCTCTGCTTCTCTTTCTGTTTGTTTTTTTCTGTTTATGATCTATCTAACTATCTATCTATCTATCTATCTATCTATCTATCTATCTATCATCTATCTAATCTATATCTTATCTATAATTTATAGCTCTATCTATTATCTATCTTATCTATGTATCATCTATAGCTCTATCTATGTATCTATCTATCTATCTATCTATCTATCTATCTATCTATCTATCTATCTATCTATCTATCTATCTATCTATCTATCTATCTATCTATCTATGTTGGTGCTTAGGAAGCCCAACTTTTTCCACCCGAATAAAAACAGAATTACATTTAACATATACTGCATGCTGCTCATGCCCTGCTAGAAAGAAACAAGTTCATTCAGCGGATCTAATATTTCAGTCCATTTTTTTAAAACTGAAGGAAAAATGAACTCTTATCATTTAAGCAGAATCTGGTCTGACTTCCAGCTACTTCCCTTCCTCCCTCTCCCTCTTCTTTTTTTTCCTGATATGCTCCATGTGCCTTTAATACTAATAGCCAAGAATTTGGTGAATTAATGTTTCCTCAGTTTCTGCTGAAATTTTGTTTAATGCTCTCTTTAAAGACAGAGTCTTCTTTGAGAGTGCAGATGAAGCCTGTTTTTCCTTGCTGAAAGAAGCAGGCAAGGCTTCTCAAATCAGGATAACCCTACAGGTTTTGGTAGGGCTAGATTCTAGCAGACATTTAATATTTAGACTTTGTTTATTTCATAGCCTTTATAGATTTTAACACACAAGCCTGATTTATTTCAATTGGAAACTTTCAGAGGCCATGATTTTGAAAGGCAGTGGCAGCATGAGTCTGTTCATTGCAGAGTAAATCCCTCTTTTAAATCCTATATAGACTGTGGACTGTGATAGGAATCACACTAACACAGTGAACAAAGTCACTATTGTGAGAGGGGCAGCTACATAAATTATCCAAATGAATAAATATATCTTTCATTAGAGAAATTTCATTTGTTAACCGAGTTATACACATTTTAAGTGTACATAGGTGAAATAATTTAGCTCTCCCATTGCATTCACTTTATTGGCAAGATCAAAGAATGATTCAAGCATAAATCCCACATCTCTTCAAAAGTATATTTAAAAAACCCAAGAATTATCATTTGTTTATTGTTCAGAGTTCATTTTCATTTAATCAATAAGCAGTATCAAGCTATTATAAATTGAAGAAAGGTTAGGGGAAAGCTCACTATTTCTCTAGCAGTGTTCATTTGGAAGACTGCAATTGCAATATATAAACTGCAGATATAAACCTATTAAAAAAAATAAAAAAGGCAGCCATAAGAACTATAGCCTTGACTTATAGCTTTGTCAAATTAAGGTACTATTTTGACCTGACACAACAGCTGCTGTCCTAATAGTAACCAGAATTTTAAAATACCTTTTCTCTCTGGAGCCTGAAATGAATCTCCTGTCTTAGTCCCTGTCCTGGGTCCCCTCCCCTTATGAAGTTCCCCTTCCTTTTTGCTTTTCAGCTTCCAAGATGTCATGGATGGAACCACCTCTATACCAGTTGGAAATTTCCTTTAATGTTTAATAAAAACAAAACAAAACACTCCTTCCCTCCCACAATTCTTTTATTTATTTTCTCTTCTCCTAAAGTCATCCCATCACTGCTGCTTTTTGCTTATTCATGGGAATTTTGAGCACTACATGCACCAACAGGACCTAGTCTGGGCAGAGTTTCCCCAAATTCCATCAAGAGCAGAACCCCTAATTTATAATATGTGAAATCTTCTCTCTATACAAGGCCACATTTTCCACAACAGGGACTCATTTGGAGATATATACCAAAGAAAGTGATCTAATTTATCTCCCTTGCCCCTCCCTTTTTTTTTTTTTTTTTGCAGTTCCAGAAGTTTAAGAAATTGTGCAGCTGAACTGTTAAGAAATTGGGATGAAACTGCTTAGTGGTTTCTAGTGGTATAGTGAAAATGGGGTTTGAGTTTTTATTTCACCTTAATATGTGCCCCAAAGGAGCACCTCTCAAAAAAAACCAAAACACAAAACCAAAAGCTACAACTATATAAACCACTTGGAAGTTCTATTCTCACCGCCTTGATGTTTTTGGAAGTACAGGTAGTCCTCAACTTACAACAGTTCATTTAGTGACCATTCAAAGTTACAACACTGAAAAATGTGACTTATGAGCGTTTTTCTTATTTACGATTTTTGCAGTATCCTCAAATTCAGATGCTTGGCAACAGGTTCATATTTATGACTGTTGCTATGTCCCAAGGTCATGTGATCACCTTTTGTGACTTTCTGACAAGCAAACTCAGTGGGGATGCCAGATTCACTTAACAACTGGGTTACTAACTCATCAACTACATTTATTCACTTAACAACTGTGGCAAGAAAGATTATAAAATGAGCCAAAACCCACTTAACAAATGTTACACATAACAACAAAAAAATTGGGCTCAATTGTGGATGTAAATCGAGGACTACCTGTATAGCTCCTGTCACTGAAAGATTGCTCACTTAATCTTCAATCATTTTAACCACTGATAATTATTATCCATTGATAATTTTATGAGTGTGGAAATAAAACCCTAATGAAAATGTAAGTAATAATATGCCAGATTCCTATACTTAAATAGCTTTACCTACCTTTCATTTTTCAAGTGTTGAAACATCTAAATATTGTAGCATTGTAATAGTAAAGAAGAGACATCTGTATACCTCCTGTATACAGAATAGTAAAGAAGAGACATCTGTATACCTCCTGTAAAATTTGACTCAGTGGAGAAGTGCCTTGTAACAACTCCTAAAAATGCATGTTCAGCTTATCTCCATTCCAGAGATTTGCTAGATCCAGTCGTTACAGTCTAGTTATCACTTCAAAATAGTGACAAGCTGTATCATTTAGGAATCTTTGCCTATGATTTAGGGATTTTAAGGAAGAGCTGGACACACACAGGTTTTGCTTTATTCCTGAGGAATGGCAGCTATTTTTGAATCTGAGCTAAAGGAGAAATATGAACTCATGCAATTGGAGTGAGGCAAAAACTGCTTGCAAAAAATTGTTATTTCAGATATGAGCTCATGCACTTTAGGTTCAGAAATTCAAAATTAATCAACCTGTTTGCAACAGTCCTGCTCTTTAATTTGCCCACAGTTCTACTTCTGAATCATGTTAGATCCTAGCAGCTAAAATGTGGCAGATTGACCTTTGGCTTTTAATGAGAGATGGGAACAAGATTTTTTTCCCTGGTTAAGAAAAGGTCCATAACTTCATGCAAAAGTCCCATAATTGTTTAAACCCAGATCTATAATTTCAGCTAGTTAATAACGCAGACACAGATAGATCTTTCGCCACACTTCATTTTCTCTTTGGGAACATTAAGCAAAGCTGGTGGCTCCGAACTAGTTTTCCTGGGAAGGAATGCCTATTAAACCAGTTTACCTCTATAGTGGAGACATAAACATGAGGAGAAGGAGGTAACACTTCCACTCAGTTTTTCTAAAAGCACCAGTGCAGGGTAATATTGAAGAACTGAATGCCAATTGTAGAGAGCGCCTGAAGATTAGATGTCCTGAAAGGGTTTACCCATCACCACCTTGTGCTTTTTCACCTCAACTTGCTGGCTCATCTTTTCTCTTGTGTCCTACCACTTGCTTCTGGCCATTGCAGGGACAGGAGGGAAGCCTGTGAGGCATGGACAGAGGGCCCGATGGCCGAGCATGAACTCATTATCCCCTCTTCCCTCGTCTCCTCCCCCAAACAGCAAGGATGGGCCTCAATACTCGAACGTTTACTGTACTGTTGCAACAATGCATGGGTCTTTCTTTTCTCTTCCTCTCCTGCGGCTGTAACTGGAGGCGTTTTCACTGTGTGTCTGTGCCGTTCAGCTTTTCTGAAGTCTCTCTGGGACTTCCTGGCCTGACTTTCTTGCAGCATGAAAGCCACCTCTCCCACCCATCTCTGCTTTTGCCACATGCACCTTGAAGTCTCCCACAGGGCTTTTTGCTGTATGTGTCAGCAGGTGTCAACCATTATGCATTTCCATTGCACAGCACCGTGTGCTTCTTTCCAAGAGGTCAGCTTGCCCACGGGGTCCATGGCTTGATTAGGGATCAAGCCTGATGGTGTCAACAACAAAAAATGAACAGATACTTGGGGAATGCTGATTTTGGTTGGTTTCTTCTCTTTCCCTCCCTCCCCAGAATAACAATTATTTCATATTTCCAGTCATTTTAAGGGTGAAAAAGGGGCATTCTTTCATTTTTCCTTCAGTTCAGCTTAACTTCTAAACACTGAAATGTTTAGCCCAAATGGGTAGCCTATCAACCATCTATTGAGTTTGGTGAGGAATATATAACAAGATCATACCGAAGCCACTCCCAAATGGAGACTGGCCTAGCTGAGGTGGCATATATGCAGGTTGGCAAACCAAGATACCTCTGCAAAATAAATAGGGTGCACTTCTCTTTCCCATTTTGCAAATGAAGAACTGAAGCATATCAGTAATAACTGACAGATGTTTCTCTCTCCTTCTGCCCTCTGAGTTGTAGATCCAAATACACTTGATGTCAAGTCACATCCAGCTATTTTTTCCTTTTGTACTTAAAATTATCCCTTCTCCACCATCCTTAAAGAGGTTGTATGATTCAAGGAACTGTCAGCAGTTCTGAAAACAAGAAATATTAAGGAAACCAAACAATAATATTTAGGGTAAATAAAATTGGAAGAAGCCATTTTGAGTTTAGGCAGAAAATCAAAATGGCTCCCCTTCCAGAAGTTAACAGTGGACGCTTCATGCCAATCCTCTTGAAATGAACAATTTAATAATCAGTGTCCTAATTTACTTTAATGATATCCATGCAGAAAACTGGGAATAGATCACAGAGCAGATTATTTCCAGCTTCACAATGTGAAACATAAAGCCTACCCGGTCAAGGCACTGAACTGAATTAAAGCAAATACGGTTTAGCAGATATTGTCAGAAGCAGCAATCTCTATTAAGGAATTATGAAGTTAGCAAGACACTTAGGATTCAAACCTGACATGATTTTGGTATCAAAATAATTTTCTGTGATTAATTTGAGGCCTGGACTAAAAGCCAATTATTTATTTATTTGTGCCTTTAAGTCACAGTTGACTCTTTCTGACTGCCTGAATAAGTCCCTGAAATTTTCCTGGCAAGATTTCATAAGTGGTTTGCCCTTGCCTCCTTCCTAGGCTGAGGATGTGTGGCTGGCCCAAGATCACACAGCCATTTTTGTGTCTAAGGAGGACTAGAATCATAGTCTTCCATTTTCTATCCTGACACATTAACCGCTACGTCAGACTGGCTCCCCCGTAATATCTGTTAGGAGAGATATTGGTTGTATCTTGGTTAAGAATTGAGTTGCTGGAATTCTTGTAATGCTGTCACTTTCATCTCAGCACAACTGGCCCACAATCACTCTGCTGGGCTGCATACCTAAGGCAGGATTAGAACTCACCATCTCTTAGTTTCTAGCCTGGTACCTTAACCACTACACTAAACTGGCTCTAAAGGCCAAAACAGTTATTCCAAATATGGTGCAAAGTAAACTGAATATCTTTCCATTTCGTAAGTTCCTTTGGCTAAAGCTGAGGGAATGTTAGCTTTGAGATCCAAAGCCTCTGTTGAATTCCAGCTTGAAGGTAATATCTCTCCAGTTTACAGGATTGCATAACAATCTGCCTCCTTCCCTCTCTGCAACAGCCCCCTCCTGCACACATACATACATATAGAGACGCCAACCAGTTGAATACTTTTAGAATTAAATGTTTTATTTATTCCCTTGTCTTTTCTCATCTCTCTCTCTCTCTCTCTCTCTCACACACACACACACACACACACATACACACACACACACACACACTCATACACATATTTCTCTCCAACAATAGGAGACATAATTAAGGAACTTCCCATCATCATGTTCCTTCTTGCTCTATTATTTGTCTAATAAATTGCCTTTGGGAATCTGACCCCACATTTTTGCCATTACTGCATGCTTCCAAATTGCTTTAGTTTGGGAGTTTCGTTCTTCATTTGGTTTTGCGTGTAATTTGTTTTGTTTTCCTAATTTTCGAGGGCTTTGCCTTTCTCTTTTAGACTTTGCAGGTTGATTCTCCCCAACTCATCATTTTGATAAAGGAGCTGGATCCTGGTCCCCAAGCATGATGTGGCAAGAAGACAGTCAAATGCATGCAATTGCTTAGGATTGCCTCAGTCTTTCTCCTCCCCATTAAGCATGCAACCCTATCAACATTAATGTATCTCCTCTTCATCATCAATCTTCTGGGCATTCGTCAAATGGGCTAATCCTATCCAAGAAGCATGAGAGAAGTCCCTCCTTCTCCACACCAAAATCCACCATAAATTATAAGACAATGACACCCATGCTATACGCAAAGCACCCAGAGATATTTACTCACAAAGCACTACAGCCACAATGTCTTAAGATGTAAGCTGGCAATCAGGTTCACTGGGATGGAGGTAGGGTGAAATTTCGCCAGTATTTTCTTAAAAGAAGCAGCAGATACATTTCTGTTGCTGAAACAAGCCAGAGAAAGTCAGGCTTGACTCTTAGTGACCATTTGATTAGATTTTTCTCCATGTTTTAAAATGCTGGCATCCATTTTAGAGCAAGGTTCAGGTCACTGTGAAGAAACCAGCATGGAGGAAGTAAGACCAGCTTACAATAAGCCACAAGCAAGTATGAAATACCATTCCCAATCCTTCAGCCAGAACGTGGACATTTCCTGAATGAGGTTAAATCCTTCATTTTTCATTCCCATTGCTTTATTTAGATGGAACTCATGTCTACTGCTACCGCCAGCACATACCACACATATACAAACAGTTTTCTACAATTCCTAGATTGTCACTAAGCATAATATTTAGTTGCGCACATATCCCTCTCATTTCCTATGCCTGTTTTTACCATTCATGTCTCATTCATTTAAGTTCTGCACCCATTTTTATTTTATTCCTTGTGACCAACAAAGGCTCCACTCTCCTCAGCTACACGTTAAGCAATTTGTCACAGGACCAATACTGATTAACCCAAGACAAACTATGGACAATAAAAAAGGGGGCACTGGACAAACATCAAGAATAGGGAGAGGAGGCAGACGGACTGGGTAGCAACACAGTATTGAGAATCTGGCATGGCAGTATTAAATTGATGTCACTCATGGCTCAGCAGCTGTTTCATAAGCTTATCTTAGTAGTTTTAGCTTTGCTCATAATAATCTTTGGAAGGTAGGTAACCTCAGAGCTTTCAAGTATTTATTCAGTTGCTGGCATCCTTAGTAAAAAGGTTTTCACAAATGTTGACACAATATTTATACTGGGTTAATAGTCTTTCCTTATCCCAAGGGAATTGCAATGCTTTAAATGGGGAAGGCAATTTTAACAAATTTTTAGTCCCATCACCAAACTACAGTCCCGCAGGATTATATCAGAAAAGTCACAATTAAAATGATGCAGATTTAACACATATTTGTAGTGTCAACCTGCCCTCAGAGCAGAAAATCCCTTTCCTAGGATATTTGCAACAAAGTGGAAAAACACTGATAGCACTTGATCAGCACTGCCTTATGTCTAGTGGCTGGAAATTATATTTAGGATTAATGGTTCCTATCCCATCTCTTCAGCCTTCTCCTAGATCAAGCTGAGATGGCAAAGGATGACAATTAGCAAGATCCACAAATGTGGCCTGGCATTGGGCAGCTCTAAGTAAACCTTTCATTCACTCTCTTTTTCTTCCTTTTGGCCTTCTCTGCAGATCCGCGTAGTGAAAGCGTTCCGTAGTTCACTCTATGAAGGGCTGGAGAAGCCAGATACCAAGACCTCCATCCATAATTTCATGACAACGCCTGAGTTCTTGATCAACGACTACATCCACAACATTCCTCTCATTGACGATACAGACGTGGAGGAGAGCGAGGGTCCCCTAAGACAGCACTTCAGGGCCAGCCCCCCACCATCTCCCAACAAGAACAACAATGCCATTGACAGTGGCATCTACCTTAGCACCGATGTCAGCAAGACACCTACCTCCTCATGCAGCCCAGTTAGCCCACTCCACAGCATGGAAACCTCCCTCTAACACAACCCTACCATGCAGCCAGTTGAATTGACTTTGTTCACAACAGAGGTGTCCATTTCCTCCTCCTGGGAGGTAGGCTAGCTAAGGAAGGATGAAAGCCGACAGATGACCCTTCACCTCTTGACTCAGTGGAGTGGAAAAGGACAAGGTTTCTGCCATTGGATGGCTCAGACAACCAGAGACATGCTGACTTGATGCAAGGAAAGCAAACCACAGAGGGGGAGAACAGTTTTCTTCAATCACTCGAGAGGTTTGGGCTGAGTCCCAGAGAGTGTACAGGAAAACCACCCATTTCTCTAATCTGTTATTTGGGGTATTTTTGGACGCAACCACACTCACCAAACCCACAAGGATCCTGCAATTGGGGGGGGGTTGCTTTGATTTTTCTTGTGGGACCTCTTTTTTCTCCTCTCCCCCCAATGTTTAAAAAAGAAACTATATTTGCACCAGAAAAAGGAACAAAAACAAAACAAAAATGGGAAAAAAGAGGAATAATCTACACAACTATTATCCTAATATATATATATATATATATATATATATATATATATATATATATATATATATATATATATATATATATATATATATATATATATATATATATATATATATATATATATATATATATATATATATACCAACCAACAGATGTATTAACGGATTTTCTAACCATAACGCATGCCTGTTATCAAACTCTCCTTTCTTCTTCCCCCTCCCCCAATGGAATTTCAGTTTGGGGCAATTTTGTTTTTTAAAAAAAGAAAAAAAAATACATTGTTTGCTGGAGCTTGTATTTTATATCAGGATTTGCCAGGAAAAAGAAAAAGTTTCATTTCTGTTAAGAGGGGAAATTGACTGTGGAACAATGACTGAGTAACCAAAATGAATTTTTTGGGGGGAGGGGGGTTGGATAGTGCAGATATAGTGTGACTGAAAATAGGGTGTGATTGCAGTGACACAAATTTGCGCTTTTTCAGCTAATTTCACAAAAAGTGACTGAAAGTGAGGCTCCTTTTTGGGGGGTGGCACTTCTCTTCCTCCCCCGACCAGTGCTCACAATCCATATGCTTCCTATAGGTAGTGATTTAACCAACCAACACCCAATAACTAAACAGTACAGAGAATTTAGGGTGCAAAAAGAAGATAAAGTTTCCTGTTGCATAGGATCACTAAATTAGAGCATGGATTATTTGATAGATTTGTCAGAAAATTATATTTCTGAGAACCATTTAATTTTCAAAACACCAACAACCATCACAAAGATTTCTACCCTCATGGTTGTGAGGAAACCTAGAAATATATACATGCAGTGATTGTACAAGACTGTATGGCCTATTATGGCTACTCACCTCCAAGACTGCAGCTTGACCTTACCACTTTAAAATTATTTTTATATTCTATCTTATTCCAGAGACTATTAAGTTATTACAACTTTGAAATGCCTTTTTTGCACTGATTGGGAGGATATTTCCCTTCAGACAGTCTGTGCTAATTCTGAGATTCTAAACAGATTCTAAACCTTCATGACAAAACTTGCCTTGGGTCCAATTCTTTATACATGAGGAACTGAACTCAGCCTTAGCAATTCTCTCAATCAAGCAAATTCAAACTGCATCTTGGAGAGGAAAAAAAGGAAACCCTGCCAATAAGACAAAATACCACAGTCAATGTTCACAGAGTATGGAGGAACATTATAGAAAACATATGTAGTGATCCATAGGCAATACTGAAATAAACTCCATTTCAGGGAAACTGCCTTGGAAAATTTCCAGCGCCAATACTAATGTGTGGAAGAGTGCATATTATGAGTCCTTTATATCTCCTGTATCAAATGCTCAAGACAACTTTGAAGAGAACAGAAATAGCTCCTGAATATGTTATACTAATCCTCTGAGTAGACTAACCCTTCACTTATATCCTCCCAGGAGCTCTGAGTAGCCTGATATGGATTATTCCATGTTAACTTTACAATAATCCTGTGCTGGCTGAGAGGAAATTAGCAAGTTGTCTAAGGCCAGTTGTGGTTGAGTAAAGACCACCACATTTAAAAGTTTCAGTAATATAAGTAAGGCCAGTTAAGGAGAGACATACTGAAAATTACCACACAGCATCAACTAGGCCATATGCTGATCAAAATTCAAGAGAGTACCAGTTTATTGGATTTTGTCACATATAAGTATACAATTATTTTTATCCCCAAAAGGGCACTGGGTTAAACGTGATTTCAGGATTTCCCCCCAAACAATACAAATCTAAAATAACTACACTAACAGTAAAAGTTGATGTCATGGTAGGTAATAGAATGCTGCACAAGAGGTAAAGATTGCTCTAGCCAGGGACAATAATTATGTATGGTCTTAAATGAATATGAGGGTCCAGATCCTTTCAATATGAAAGTTTGCTAAAAACTTCAATACTAATAGTTTTCAAACATGGGGTGGCACCAGCTGCCACCTGAAAAGTATCCCTGGTTCTCAGTCAGATATGATGACCAAGCAGTACTTGGTGGTTAAAAGTGGATTGGGCAGAAATCAGGCCACAGAGGGGTGAGGGACACACATCCTCAGACTGTTTGACTTAGGCTGCACAGATGAGATCCTCTAGAACTCTGGCAGTGTCATCTTCCTCCACCCATGACATTACAGCTGACCATTCATCATGATTCAATATGTTACATGTTTTGTATTTCCTAGGGCAAGCCTGCTTGAAAATACCAGCTACAGCACTATCAAAAAAGCCATCCCTCCTTCGGAAGGGCAAATGCCAAACCCATCTGTAAATCTTTGTTGCCGTCTTTTCTTTCTAAGAACAAAAATAACAAAAGCAAGCTTTTTTCTTCTTTTATCCTCATCTGAATGTTTTTAAAAAAAAATCCAAAATCTTAAAATAATTTAGTTTTCAGGGAAGGAGAATGGAGCCAAGGAACACTTTTGTCTCAACCTGGGCTTCTTTTCATTCAATATTGTAGATATTATTGATAGAAACAATTATAAATATTTAAAAAAAATTATTCAGAGAAAAGGTCACTTTGTCGCTGTAAATTTGCCAGCCATTTACAAGTAAGTTTTGTTCACAACTTGGGAAAGGAAAGGACATTCACTCCAAGGGGGAAGAGGGGAGAAGAATCCATTCTTGTTGGGGACATTTCTTTTCTAAACCATATTCTAATGGGAAGAGGATGAAGGGTTTTTTTAAAAAAAAATAATAATAAATAAGTTTAAAAAACAGTGCTTGTACTTTTGTTCTAATGGAAGAGACTGTGCAAAAAATCCACAAGCATAAAGCTGGAAGTAGCCAGGAAATGGTTTTATTAAAATCGACGTGGTTATTACAAAAGCCATCAGATTACTGGGGGAAACTAGCCTCATTCAGTAAAAGAGCCTCACATGAACAAAATCTATCACTTCTTATAGTAGTTTTTAAAACACTCTTTTGTTGTACTTAGCTCCATCCTATTCTTATTTCTGTATAGCAATCCTTATGCAGATTATCTGTAATTCAATACCGGAGCCAAGCTTTAGAAGCTGAACATCTCAGGCTTAGTTCTTGGCACCAAAAGGAAGGACTAGGAAAGATCAATACCAGAAAATCTGGAGCATAATGAACTGCCAAACAATGAACTAGTAGGTGTTACCAATTTACCTGAATCTGTTCCTATCATGCTCTGTTCCCTCCTTTCAATGCATGATGTATTTATGTATAGCTCCTTAGATCCAGAAAGAAGACAGTTTAGGATCTGCTGGTAAATCTCTGCATAATCCAAAACAGATTACTAAACATTTCTGATTTCCAGCTGCTTAAGAGCACCAGAAACAAAATGATTTTCCATCACTATAGAATCTGGGGCAATAGATTTTTTTCATGGAAAGATTGAAAAGTTCCATTTAAGTTCTGTCGTGTATCTGGAACAAATTCCCAACTCAATTTTTGAATTCCGCACCAAATTCTAGTTGGTGGCTTGCACGAATGTATGTATATGGTGTGTGTGTTTTTATGTATATGGTGTGTGTGTTTGCATTTGTGCACGTACTCGTATATTACAAATGCTTAGCAAACATCAATTTAGAAATGGCTGGAACAAAGGACTTCAGAATTCATGAATGGCCAACTGGCACAGACAAGCAAGCACCAGAAACAGTGGGCCATATCTAAGTAACAGCTGATGCTCCAAGGAGACTAGCTGCAGCCTAATCAGGATTCCATTAATATCTATCTCTAATTTATTTATTTATTAGATTGATTTGTCTCCCATCTCGCTTCAAGATGACTCTGGACGGCTTACATTAATGCACTGTTACCCAATTCCTAGAGAGAAGGTGAAATTAAAGAGTAGCTGACTTGTAGTATATTTTCTTTAAAAGTTGAGTCAACTTTACTCAGATTGCCAGCACAACATTCTCTGCTTTTTTGCAACAGAATAGTATTCGTAGTAACTAGATCTGGCTATTCTGTTAAGAGAAGAAATATGAATGCAGCAACTGAATTACATGAGGTACAAGATCTGTTGTATGGATGTTTGGAGGACTGGGGGGAAAAGGCTACAAGGTGTACACAAGAACTGTTTTGCAGGATCTGATTGAAGATGTGTCTCCTTCAAAATTTTATTTCCAACACAAATTAGGCAAACGTTAAAGATATTTTATAATAAGATATGGGCAACGTGATGGCTCAGCAGTTAAAATGCTGGGCTTGTCAGCTGGAAAGCTAACAGCTGGGGTTCAAGACCCAAGCATCGTGTGACGGGATGAACTCCTGTCTTCGCCTAGTTCTTGCCCACCTAGCAGTTCGAAAGCATGCAAATGTGAGTAGATAAATAGGTACCACTTCAGTGGGAAGATAACAGTGCTCTGTGATATCATGCTGGCCACATGACTGCAGAAACGTGTTCAGACAGCGCTGGTTCAATGGCCCTTGAAACAGAGATGAGCCCCTATAGTTGTTACAACTAGCAGAGTAAAATCCACAGGGGCTCCTTTCCTTTCCATAGTAAGACACAGTCAGACATGGCTGTCCCCCATGGCTGTCCCCCATGGCTTTCCCCCATGGCTGTCCCCAAGAAAATAGTGCTCAAATGTATACCTAAATATGGAAAATTCCTTTACCATCATTACTAATAACTGAAATAATTGGCCTCTAAGAATTTACCTAGTTCTTTTTAAAAGTTGCATTGTCTTCGATTGAAATGTGTGGTAACTATTACATATCATGACTTAGGGTTTCTCTACCCTAAATCCACCACTATTCAGTATCAAACTGGATCAAACTGACGCTTCACAATGTTTCAAAAGTATAACCCATTTTTTCCTCTATTTAAGCTTTTCTCTCATTTTTCTAAACTTCTAATCCTGCTACTACTTTCCAAACTAATGGTGCAATCCTAAACAGATCTACTGTATCTGAAATCCATTTGAATGAAAGTGGGACTGAACTAACACCTACAAGATTGCACTATAAAAATGCTAAATTCTTAAACCTCTGTAGAAAACTATCACAGCAACAGTCTTTTTTTTTCCAAGTCAGTGCAATGCCAAAAAGAAATTATGAAAGGGGGCTCAGAAATCTGTTCATATGTCTCTCTGTCCATCAGCCAATTCTCTGAAAATTGAACAGAAGGAAGCCAAATGTGGCATGACAGAGAAAGCCAGCAAAAAGATTTGAAAATAGATTGAACTTGGTGAGGGCATAAGAGGGAAAATATTCCAGGGGGAGAAAAAAAAAGATGGATGAGAGACATAGTTGGGCAGAAATCCACAATTTGTTAAACTCCTCTCTCTTGTGCCTGTTGGATACAGATTTTTTTATTTATTTCTATTCCTGCCATACCACAGTTTACAGTAATTTCAAGAAACCCAAACATTTATATAAAATGTCCATGGCAGGAACTAAAATATGTAAAATCCTAAAACCTCAGAAGTGTAAACATTACAAAAACAATCGAACTGAGTATCCTTTTACTCATCACAGGCTCTCCAGAAAAACTTCGAAAGACATAAATTTATACAGTGGAACGAAAGTATAAACAGAGAAATTCAAAATGTAGGAGCACTTTTTTGTGGTGCTGAAACATTCTTCTTGTGTTAAAAAAATTAAAAGCTTTATATTCAGGAAAACCCAAATTCTTTAACTTTAGCTGCAGGAAAGTATCTCGAATGTTCTCTGTTCCATTAGAGGCAAATCTGGAGCTACTTTGAACTGCCCATTCCTCAGTCAGAAGAAAGTAACAAACTGAGTGGGAAGGGAAGTGATGGAGAAATATCATAGCCTAACAACTGGAGGCATGTCTCATGGGAAGAAGTAAACAAAGTATTTTTGAGAAGAAAAAAATATCAAATTGGCAGCATCTTTCTCCCCTCTCCTCCCTCCCTCCCCCTCCCTCCTTCCTTCTCCCCCCTCTCAAATCCCCAGTGATTAATACATTTAATACTATGGAAAGCTGGTGCATGTAAAGTTGAATTCCAATACTCCCCCAATCACATGACCCAGAATGGCACATGCTTCCTCATCCAAGCAAATAGACAAACGTAGAGAGAGGTGCAGCAGAAATACAAACATACACAAGTACAGAAGTGACCCGGAAAAAATAAGAGTTCTCCTATGGGCTTAGAAAAAATTCCAGAAGTCATGCTTGCTGGGCTTTTCACCTCCTTTTTTACTCTTACAATGTTCTTTGTACAAAAATTAGAAAACTAAGCCATGAACCAAGTTCTCTCTCAAAATCCCCCTACCTTAATCTGCTGGCACTGAAAACTGCTCACAACTCTAGAGAAAGGAGGCACTGGACTTCAATTCCCCAAAATCCCAATGTTGGTTTAGAATAACAAAAGTTTCTATTCCTTGTGGTTAAGAAGATATACTTAACAGTGAAAGCAATGTCTATTGAATTTTTAGAACCAAGGAGAGTGGCTGAGTAAAACAATAAGGTGGGTTCAGAGTACCATTTAAGACACTGCTTTTTCCCATAATAACCAAAATGTTATGGTGAGAAAATAAGAGAAATCATATATATATATTGTTGAACATCAGTTTTAAAAGGGCATGTTTTTCTTTGGCATAGAATCTGAACCCTTTGCTTTGTATCCATAGCACGGAGTACAAACTACTTGGACAGTACACAGTGTATTGTATGGAACACCTTATTCACATTTTGTCCATTATCCCAAAAATACTGAAGATTTATTTCACTATCTCATGATTATAGACTTCAGACACTATTTGGAAGCTGCTGGTTAAAACAAAGGCCAAGTCTCCAAAAGGGAAGACCAAGCCTAATATTTTCAAGGAACCCCTAAGCAAAACTGTGAACTATCTCAAGTTATTAGTTGCAGTGTCCAACAGATGTTGCACATCACGATTTCTCTCAAAAAATAAAAATATCCCATAGCCCTCTGAGTTTGCTCTGGCACCTTAGGGTATTGCAACATCATTTGGGAACGACAATGTCCTATACGTTTATCACATATGTTGTACAAATACAGTATGTATTTATACTGAGAGATGCAATCAGCTGTCCATATAAATAGATGTTCACCTTTCTATGCCCACATTTGACTAGATTATTTACTTCAATAATACACTGTATTTTAGATATATGTTTCCCCCAGATGTTGTATTGATAGTTTTGGCATTGCTTTTAATTAATAGAGCAAGGATGCAGCTCTAAATTATTGGAACACCCTTCCTTGGAAGGACAAAATTATGTTACACAGAAAAATTCAAATCTCTCCTTGCTCTTATGCTCTTATTGCTTATCTCTGCTTTGGTCCCTCATAGGTGAACAGCTAAGGAATTCCATATTTTACACTAAATTCCCAACAGTCTAAAGTAAAATGAGATATAAGTTTAGGGAGATATATTTATTCAATGCTATTCATTCATTCATTCATTCATTCAATTTCTATAATAGGACAGCTTAGCCAATAACTCTGGCCAGCTTTTATATATAAACTGCCCAGAGTTATTGGCTGAGATGTCCTACTATAGAAATTGATTGACTGACTGACTGAACGAATGAATGAATGAATGAATGAATAGCATTGAACAAATATATAACAAAAATACTAAAAACATTTTAAAACACTAAAAACATCCAGATTAAATATACATAAGAGCAAGATATTGGCCAGTTAGCAATATAGTCAGGATATGGAGTCCTTAGCACCCCAGGCATGGGAACATGGCCAGGTTTTAAGGCCTCACGAAAATTGAACAGACCAACAGATCACCTCACCCAGTGGCTCATGTAAATGTTAAATAGAATAGGACAGAAAACAGCCCTGAGGCAACCACAAAGGGGCCATGGCCTGGATCTCTCTCCCTCTATCAACACTGATTGGAACTGGCCCTGGAGAATGGAGGAGAACCAATACAATACCATGCTGCCCACCTCCAATTCCCAGAGATGGCCCAGAAGGATACCATGATCAAATGGCTCTCAGAGCTCAAGAAGAGCCAGGATGGATGTTCCTGCCAGATGTCATCCCTGAGCATGATCAGTGCTGTCTCAGTCCCAAACCCTGGTCTTCATCCTGACTGAAAAGATGTAGATAATCATCTCATCCACAGTTCTCTGAAGTTGCCATGTGACCATTCTCTCCACCACCTTCCCTAGAAAGGGGATATTGGAGACTTGACAAAAGCTGACCAGCTTATCTGGGTCGAGCGATTGTCCTTTGAGGAGGGGGTGCACCATTGCCTCTTCAACAGCCAGCAGGACCAGTCCCTCTCTCAAAGAGTTTATTGCCCAGACCTACTCACACATTCCCTCTATAAGGCCTTAATTAGCCAGGAGAGGCACAACTCTAACACACAACCAGCTGAAGTAGCAGCTGAGGGGGCGCTGTCCACTTCTTCAGGTTCCAAGGGCTCGAACTCTTCCCAGATCACTAGCAAGACATAGCCCCCACCACTTCCATTGACTCTAATATAAGGTAAAGGTCCAACATACAGTGAATGTGACCAATTTTGTCTGCTAGATATATGCGCAGCCTAGTCTTCACAGCAACCCTTTAGGTGGACTTTGGCATTGCTCCCTCCAAGAGACTGAATCACCTGAAACAGGGCTACTGGGCGACTATCGGCAGACACAATAAGGGCAGAGAAGTAATTACATTTCGTCACCCTTATCGCTACAAGGTAGGCCTTAATAGTAGCTCTAGCTGTATCCAAATGTCTCTGCTCCCTGTCTTTTGCCAGCGACACTTTAGGCATCTCTTAGCCTGCTTAAATTCCCTTAATTCCATCATATACTGCAGGGAATGGTGGAAACCCTGGGCAAGGAGAGGCTGTTCAGAAGTGATCCGATCTAAAGCCACCGATACTTTGCTATTCCATGCAGTCAAGGCTTCAATCAGACCGACTAGCAGGTTTTCCAGAATAACTCTAAGCTCCCTCTGGAACCCAATGAGTTCCATTAGTCATGTGAGTCAGGCCAATCCAATAGTTATTGTAATCATAGCATTAATTCTATAGGATTTTCTATAGGGTAGCTCCGATAAAAGCACATAGTTAGTGGGAAAAGGCCTTATCATTGCAGAGAAAAGCATTAAAAGGGACATAGACAATTTCTGCTTAACACTTTAAAAACACCAGATGGCATTATCAGTCTTTCTCTAAATTAGGAGATAGGATTAATGGACTTCCACAAGTCTACCCTTCCTGGAGATATTGAATATTCCTTATTAAGTATGTAGGCCAAGTGTATTCCATTCACACTACATAAAGACGGGAGTCAATTTATAATCAGAAAGAGGCCTTTAACACAAATCAGAAAATTCGAGAACCGAAAACCAAGACAGATTTGGAATGAATCATACCTCCTCTGCACAATTAGCTAGAAAAATGAGAAGATATGATTCTTATCTTCAACTTCTCACCCCAATTCCTTCTTTCAATAACTATTTCTATTATCAAAAGGAACACAAATTCAGAAAGTTTCAAACGGTACAGACTTCTTCTGGACATGCAGTATCATTTGACCCAGAAACACAAAAATGCAGCAGTCTATTTTTTAAAATCTACACCTGAATAAAATGCAACAATGGAATCAGACGGTCCATCAGATACCGCTGCAACACACATAGGATTTAGTTATTGTTTTAATATGCCACACATCTGCCTAATCGAAAATATCCCTTTAAGGGTCGTACAGTGTGATGATCAAGGACTGCTAGCAAAAGATGGAAGAAGTTGGGACTAAACTGAATTTGACGGCAGGGTGTGCCTTAAATGTTTTAAATTGGCTGCTGGTGTGCCTTAATTGTGTTAAGTAAAATAAGTAATAAGCTGATGGTGTTTTTACCCTCAGAGGCCCTGAGGTTCTGCTGCTGGTGGTGAATGCCAAGTTGGTCAATAATAAGGCTCACCTCATCTAAGACCTTATTGAGGAGGAGCAAGCCAACCTGGCATGCATCACCAAGACTAGGCTGACTCTGAAGGGGAGGGTGTTCCCCTCTTGGAAATGTGCCCAGGGGTTTAGGGTTTGGCACAAGCCAAGACCCCAGGGCAGTGGGGGAGGGAAAGAGAATCTCATTTAGCCTTCAGGGGACTTGGTCTCCAGGTTTCTGGCTGTGAGACACTGTTCCTGAAGCTGGGCTCACAGAATTAAATGGGAGTGTTGCTACTGTACCAGCCTCCCTGCTGCATAGCAGCCTCCCTGCTTGAGTGGCTGGAGGCCCTCTCAGTGATGGCAGAGGAATTCAAGGCTTTTGGTCCTGGAGGACTTCAATCTGCCATCCCTGGGCTTGGCCTCAGAAGCAGCCCAGTTTAGTGACTATCATGGCAGCCATGGGCCTATCCCAGATCATCTAAGGTCAAACTCAAGGCAGTAGAGAGGCCACATGCAGGACGTTATTATCTTGTCAGAACAATGGCAACGTGACCTGGTGGACCAGTCCTTTCCCCCTTGTCATGATCAGATCAAGCCCTGCTGCCCTTCAGATTCTTTTATGCCATTCCCCTCCACAAGGAATAGAATAGAGCTGGAAGGGACCTTGGAGGTCTTCTAGTCCAGCCCCCTGCTCAAGCAGAACCTAAACCATCTCAGACAAGTGACTGTCCAGTCTCTTCTTAAAAATGTCCAGTGATGGAGCGCCCATGATTTCTGAAGGCAAGCTGTTCCACTGGTTAATTGTCCTCACTGTTAAAGAACTTTCTCTTTAAAGGAGACCGGACCCATTCAAGCAATCTGCCCCGGCAACTGATGGACCTGAATGGGTTCCAGAGGGAACTGAGGGATATCCTGGGGGGTTTGTTGCAGTCCTGCCAAAGGTTCAGTAACATTCTGGAATCAAAGGGTGGCTGAAGCTTTGGACAGGATCGTGCCTGTACAGCCACTCTTGACCCATCGCTCCCAATCCTCCCAATAGTTCAGAGAAGTTGCGGGTTCTGAAAAGGGTTGAGATGCCTAGAGCACCACTGGTGATAAACAAGGGATGATTCCAACCAGACACAACTTAGAGCTGCTATTAAGGCCTATCTTGTGGCAGTAAGAGCAGGGAAATATCATTTCTCCGCCTTTATTGCATCTGCAGTGTTGCCCTGCGGCCCTGTTTAGGAAACACTTGGTCCCTCCTGGGGCAGGAGGGCATGTGAAAGGGTCATCTCCAGGGCCTCACAGAGGAATTTGTTCAACATACGACAGACAAAATTGCTCAGATTCATTACCAGTTGGAACCTGTCTGGTGCTGCTCCATATGAGACGCCTGGGGAAAAGTCTTGCCCATTTTATCTGAGAAGTTTGATCCTGTTGGACCTGATGAAGTGGACAGGGTCCCTGATGCTGTCAGTGCAACCACCTGTCAATTATATCCTTGTCCCTCCCAGTTGGTGAAAGCCTCCAGAATGGTAATTGCCAGGCGAGTTCAAGCACTGATAAATGACATGAGGTACAAGATCTGTGGCTCTATAAATATGGATGTTTGCAGGGCTGGGGGGGAAAGGCAACAAGGTGTATGCAAGAACTGCTTTGTAGAATCTGATTGAAGATGTGTCTCCTTCAAAATTCTCTCTCCAACACAAATTAGGCAAAAATTTAAAGATATTTTATAATAAGATACGGGCAGCGTGATGACTCAGCGGTTAAAATGATGGGCTTGTCAGCTGGAAAGCCAAAAGCCCGGAGGAGGGATGTTCCTGGGGCCTTTTAAGAGGCCCTGGTTTGCCCCTTCCTAAACAAAAAAACCCCTCTTGATCCCATCTCTACAACTGGTGCAGAATTCTGTGGCGCAGCCATTCCTTGGGGCCCCTAGGATGCCCACATTATACCACTGTTACATGAGCTGCATTGACTGCCGGTTGGCTTCTGGATACAGTTTAAGTTGGTTATCACCTTTAAAGCCCTCCATGGCACGGATCCGGGGTATCTGAGGAACTGTCTCACTCCAATGGGTTTGGCCCACCCCACCTATGCTGGCAAAAGGGGCATGTTGCAGACCCCGTCAGTTAAGGAATATTTGCCGGCAGGATCCAGAAGAGCCTTTTCTGCTGCGGCTCCTGCCCTTTGGAACTCATACAACCAGAGGTGAGATTTGCACTCAACCTACTGACCTTCCAAAAGGGCCCAAAGACCTGGCTCTCCCAGTTGGCACCGGGCCCCCAGGGGGTTGCACCATACTGGAGGTGGCTATCGGATTAAGAGAAGATCCCACCTCTCACCAGGTATGTCATGCTCCCCTCCTCCCCATATTTTAACTGTAATTTTTATTGTTGTTACATATTGTTCTATCCTTTTAATGCTTGCTGGGTTTTTAATGTTTGTAAGCCACACTGGAGTTGCATCTAGATGAGATGGGCAGCACACAAATCTAATAAATAAATAATTTCGCAACAAGGTCAACACAAAACAATGACTGCACTGAGGCTCAGGAAACTATTCCAGAAACACAAGTTAAATATCTTGCCAGCACATTTTACTTGAAATAGGTAAAGAATCTTTTTCACTCATTTCCTCATTCCACAAACTTCTATTCAGAACATCGTTCTTTTGCGAGGGATGGAAAATTAGTTACAGATGAACTCCCCACTGGAAAGTGATTCTGTTAGGAGATTCTCAGCGCTATCAAGGTGCTTCGCTTGTTCAACTCCAGTGCTGTTCAGTGGGATGCCTCAACAGAAGAGAGTGTACTTCTGGTGTCAATCCCTTCAAGTATCAGTAATACTTTCAACATTATCCCAGCTTGAAACATGACAATTCAGTATAGACTCTCAGCTGGAAGTCTTTCTCTTCACAGTGTACTTAGATCTCTGCATCCAAAGTGTAGACCCGTATCAGTTCCAAGACTATCTGGTCCATGACAGGTTTGGAAAGATCTTCACTGAACACCTAAAACATAAATTAAAATGAGGAAAAAGTTTTAGCAAAGCAGGAAAAAAATCCAGGTAGGATCAAGTGGGCAAAATATTTTTTCCAGAAAATAAAGTACTCTATAACCAATTGGGATGAATATATTTTGCCTACTTTCCCTAACTAAGAGAGGTTTGAAGAATGCAAAAAATTCAATCTGACCACAGCTGGCAAAAAGATAGAAGAAATGGGTACAAATACATTCACATAAAAAAATTATGCTTCCCTCAATTAATGCCCATTCCATTAACAACTGCACTTTATTTCCAACTTCCGTACTGATCACCACAGCACTGGCTTTTATTCTTATCCTGCAAAGAAGCTCCAATGCCTGAAATAGAAGATGGATCTGCAAAGCTAAATTTTGGGTTTTTTTAATATTACGATTCCCAGAATTTTCCCATATTTTACAACTTAACATTCATCATCATCTGTATCTGTGAGATGCTACAGTTTTCATAGGGGCAAGGCTACGTCTAAGCAAGGATATGCCCTAATTATCTTAATTAAAGCAGATCTGTGCTCGATTCTCTCATGTTTTTGCAAACAAATGGATTAGGACCACTGAAAAGGATGGAGATTAGCTTTCCTGCCCAATGCTATTTATCTAGCTGAAATTGCTCCGCATATGATATCGATGTTATTTGCTCCATAGAGTACATGTATGTTTTAATTCAGTTCAAAGGTACCATGGTTGTATTAGCCACTTAAAAACAAAAACATGTAACCCAGCTATGGATATGTCAATTCATTTTACAACTCAAAATTTTATTATTCAACTAACAGCATGCCCAATTGTGAGCATGGACCTAATGAGCATTTTTTTGAAGTTTTGACTTAGCATAGTGTATGCATTTAGCTATTGTGATTTGTAAGCTATAGATTATGTCTTATTGATTTATGGTTATTTACTTATACAATTTATAATTCACATACTTCAACCACTCTGGTTGGCTAACATAAGGTTAAAACCTCCGTATTTCAAAACATTATGAGAAATAATGTCATGTTCAACTAACATCACCTGTCTCAAATGCTCAACAGTAAAACCAGATTTTCACTGTTTTCCTGAAATATCTAGATCTAGGGGCTGGCTCAGGAATTCTGGGAGTTGAAGTCCACGAGTCATAAAAGAGCCAAGGTTGCCTACCCCTGGACTAGAAAAAGACCACCAAGAAACCCCATTTCCATCCAAGAACCTGTCTCCTCAGCCTGCCAAGGAGCAGGGACCAGAGCATCCCCTGCAAACTGATCAAACAGGACAGACAGATTCTATCTGTGATCTGATCCCAAGCCACAGAGTGGCTTTATAGGTTAAGGCAAGCTTCTTGAAAGTCCTCAAAACCATACCGACAACATCGCAGTACCTACAATACAGATTTAACTCTGCTACAGCAGCTCTCACTTGCCAACGTGTGTGGGCTGCCACAATCTGTACCAACTGCGATTTCCAGGTAGTCTTCAAAGACAGCTCCAAATAGAGAACAGTTCCAGTAATCCAATGTTGACATAATGAGGGCATGAGTAACAGATGCTAAGGTTTCACTCTAAAAAAGGACCAGACACCTTAACTGGCAAAATAGTCGGAGCTGGGCCAAGGCTCTTCCTAACCTCCTAGGAGGAACCATGAATCCAGGAGAACTCCCAAGTTGCAGTCTACTTCGTCAGAGGGAATGCAACACAATCCAAAGCCAGTGAATGTTTATGTCGAAAAGCAATCCTGTCTTGCTGGGATTCATGTTCCAAAGCCCTCATTAGCTTCACATTTCAAAGAATGACAAGGCTTGCAACAAAACTACTCACCACAAATGCTGACAAAATCCTCAGGTGTGGGATGGAAACAAGAGTAGATCAATAAAATGTCCAGGGTAGATCATTTTAATCAATCCTCCACCCTTGTTGAGATCTCTAAAGGAAATTAGCTACAAACTGAGCATGACACGGCACTATTTATCTCATTGCCATTGAAGCCATGAACTCCCAAGTTATTCCTGATCCCATCCTCAGTGCATGGAAATTGAATTATCCTGCATAAGAGCCAGTTCAACGATAGCCCCACAATGAGATATAGAAACTCAGGGAGATTGCTGGACAGCAGGGTGTCTAGGAAGGCAGCAGAATCCCTAGCTTGTTACTAGAACAGAGTTTCAGAAAACACAGTCGGCCCACCTGCAGTAGGGTGTCTAAGAACAGCCCATGCAAAATCAGCACTGTTGTTCCCTGTCTTTCAATATGTGGCTCCTGAAACATCTGAAACTCTGGATAATTCTTGGATGGGTCTACTCTCCATTCTCAGCTAACCATGTCACAATTATACACATTAAGTGCAACCTAGGGTTTGTTCAGGCTAACCTGATTAAAACCACCTACAGCTCAGTATGATATATAACACAGCCAGAATGCACAGACCAGGATTGAGGAATTTGTATCTTCCCATGTGTGCTTTTCCTAAATCTAAATAAAGCTGGCTTGGGTTGACAGATACCAGAGGCAGGATCATAGTTTTGTTTTTTTACTAAGTGATCTGATTTAAAAATATGTAAGATAAGGATTTTATGTAGTTTAATATTTGCTTTGATTTTGATATATTACTGTATACTGCTTCAAAATTTTCTCTCAATATGGAAAGTTGTACATAGGACTGATTAAAGAAACAGCTGGAAGATCAATGGGAGGTTTTCCACTTCTGGTGCAGGTCAGGCCATAGCAGTGGCTTAATATCTAAGAAACTGCACTACCCACATTTCAGTTTAAAGTGCAGAGGCTGTGAAGCAAGGATGCTAAATAAATAAGCAAACAATCATATAAACAAAATCCCACACAGGCAAGCTCCAAAACCTGACCCAGTTAGAGCTGAAGGACACAGAAGGCATTTGAACTGCTGTTCACTTCCCACCCTGTCTCCCTTACCTGCCACCACGGTCGCTCGGCTTCAGCATCAGCAGGTACTTCCACTCCATAACACTGCAGAGCAAGGTAAAGGACTGTCACAGCAATATGCTGTGGAGAGTGCTGGAGGCACAGGGGACCATGGTAACTGTCCCGCAACAGAGCCCAAGCTGCTGCTGCCACAGGGGTCCGCTCCCAACTATGCCGGTTCATCCAGTGCTTCAGGGACAGTAAAAAATGGAGAAGGTACTGCATAAAGAAAAAGACATCTGTCAGGGATCATTGAAAACATGGCGGAGGAGAAGAAAAGAACCTGGCACCAACTTCTCTTGTAACAGGACTATTCATTCAGTGCCTAAAGGCAGAGAAGTAAAGACTTAACCCCTTGCCTCCCATGTACTTCATGCACACCATTTCTACCCTATGTCCCTTCTATGTAGCCTGGACCTTATGGGGTTGCTGGAAGGAGACACGGAAGCAGAGCACACGTAGCATGAGCAGCTCACACTGGACAATGCTGTCTCTCAGCTCCCAGAAATGTGTGTCCAGCTCCAGGGGGTCACTCCGAGGATGCAAGTACCTGAGAGGAGTAAAGAAAAATGCTGAAATGTTTCTGTTTGCAAGTAAGCTGACTTGGGCCTTCCTCTGAGCTCCCAAGTTAAGGGTGAGCTTACAATCCTCTATGGCTTTCTGACAGGTTGTCTCATTTATGAAGGATATTTTCAATAGGAATAATTTTACTCGATAGAGCAGATGTATTTATTTTTGAAAATTATCATGGATCTGAAGTTGTTGTTATAATATATAATTACAGGTAGTCTTCGACTTACGATTTATGATCTCTCCCACACTATCTTACAGTTCAACATACATCATTATTTAGCTAATTCATAAAAGCGACCTTGTGACCCCCTTTGAAATTACAACAGACCAGAAAAAGGGGAATTACAATCCGAAATACAAAGTTCTGACAGTTGGATCCCCTCCACGGTAACACAACCCCAACCGCAGACACTCAGCAATATGGCCACGTTCTATGATGGTTTTGCCAAAAACCAGCACACACATCCAGTAATTCGACATTTATGACTGCTGCATTCACTTAACAACACCACAAAAAATGTTGTAAAATAGAGTTGGTTAGATGGCCCAACCCATTTTACAACCATTACAACATATGACTGTAGTGAGCAGGCTCCATCAAGGTTGTATGTTGAGGACTACCTGTATTAGAAAGAAGAAAGAAATTGCCATAAAGCCAGGGAAGAATTTCCCTTCAAGGTCAGCTTTGCTAATCACTAGGGAAGAAACATCTCTCCCACACCACCTTACAGTTCAACATACAACATTATTCAATGAATTCATAAAAGGCTCCGAAGCTATTTACAAACATAATCATTTGGTTCAGATCCCCCTTCATCTCCAGGAAGAATATATAGTATACATAGCAATCCTCTCCTCCTATTTTATCTTTCCCAGAACAGTTAGGTAAAACAATGGACTCAAAGCTCCCCAACATTATAGTGACTGAGTAGAGGTTCGAAGCTGGCCCTGCAATGTAGAATGTTTTGCCTAGTTCTGGATTCCTCATCTAGAATCTAGGTAAGTTAATTGGGTGGAGAGGGATTGGACAGATAAAACGCTAAACTTCAGGTTCTTCATAGAATTTCTAGTTTTTCCCAGGACTATTGTTACTTGAAAGTTCAACTGGAGTTATCCCTGCCTCTTACTTCATGAACATAAACTTGGCCGTCCAAGCTTAACTTTTTTTTAAATAGGAGTCTGAGCTCTCTGCAGGTTTAGGAGATTCTGCCAAATCCCACTACATTCTATATTAAAACTTAGATTTACCTATTGACCATAATATACAGATATTTTTATAGCCTGAAACAGCTTATGGAATTCACATCACAGATACAGAAAAGACAGTTGGCTTACATGTTATTCATAGTTTAGATCTCTGGGCTCAGAGGCAAAGAATAACAATTGTTCAGGAGAACCCAAAGTAGAAAAGCATGTGTTAACTTCCTGTTCTATTTATGGACTTCCTGAAAAAATCTCACCAATATAAGAATGGATGAGATCTTTTTCTAATCCACAAGGTCTTTTGGGGTTCCTGAATCTTACAAGGAAGTCTTGTGTATTAAGATGACTTAGCACAGTTGAAGCTAAAGAATCAGATTTATCAGGGATAAAGTGCATTATAATTTAAAGCAAATGGACCTATTACCTAAGCCAATCTTCTTCAATCTGCTCTTCTTCCAAGTATGTGGGGATGTAATAGCCAGAATTCCTAACTAGTATGACCAAATACTGGGAATTCCACCACATTTTGAAAAGCACCAGGTCCACCTGGCTACCCATTCCTTGATTCAGCAATTACTTTTACTGTAGTATAGGCTCTCTTTACAATGGGAAATGCCAAGCTGCAAGAAGTTGGTTTTGCTGATTCTAAGCAGCTACTTATTCCTCATCCATCCAGCCTGTCTTTTGTAACTACATATCTTGATCCCAATGCTTATTACCTGTGGCTCACATTGATGATGTCTCTTATCCGCAAATGCTGTTCTTCTACTTTCCCAGCCAGATACAGTGCAGCCATAGCTACCAAGTAAGGATCATACGACTCCAGAGGCACCTCCGTAAAAAATCGGTGATAAATGGTGCACGCAGTAGCAATAGGGACAGAGCGCAGGCCTAACTTCACACCTGTTAGCAGAAAAAAGAGATATAGCAAGGAATTTCTAGCTCTTCCAAAAGAATAAGGAAGAAAGAATCGAGACATGACTTCTTGACTCAGAGATGACCTGACCACAAGCAGAGACTGTGATGTAAAAGCCATCAGGAAATTCATCTACACAAACCTCCCTGAAATTAATGGAAGTTGGCAAGATCTGTCCTACTTGCAGAACTCTCATTGTATTACTGTTTAGGAATGGGAGACTTGAGGCCTAGTGGGATATGAAACAACACACCTAAACAACACTGTTGACATTCTGGGGAAATGGGAGTTGTAGAGGTTCAGACCCAAGTATTTTTATCCAGTTCCTCCATCAGAAATCTAGAATTCTCACAAATAAATGCAAACACACTGGAAATGTCTGCATGTCTCAAGTATAAGACATAATTAAAACCAAGTAAAAGTCATATCTATTCCACACTACTTCATGAAGCCAACCAATCTAATAACTTGCATTGTCTTTGACTTTAGATCTATCCAGTAAGACCCCCTAACTCCAAGTGCCTCACAGATCGGCACTTCCTCCCAATACAGCAACTTCTTTTTCACAGGATTTGGGCATTACTAGCCAAGGAAGGCAGATAACAATCAGCAATAACAATTGTTCACTCACCTGCTTCCATGATGAACCTGCAGACTTTGAAGTGAGTTCTGACATTTGCAGATAGCTGACTGGTTTCCGGCAGTCCAGTGGGATTCATGAATGTTGGTTAATCTCAAGAAGATCTGCATAAGCAAGAGATAATTTAGGAAACACTCTTCCTTTACAGAGCTTCTATTATTCTCTCTACAAACAAAACTCTCACAAGTTGCTATTAACCATATTCTATTTCGTTCCACTTTTTAACTGAAACTCAAACAGCTACCCATGTTTTCTACTCCAGGGTGAAGACAAATCTAGGAAAAGTTCCATTTTCTGTATATTGAAGGACAGATATAGAGGAAAGATCATAGCTTTCCATCTCCTTATAGAACCAACTAGAAATCTGGGGCAGAAGCACTGTAGATCTCCTAGAACAGGGGATCCCTATGCAAGATGATATTCCAGTGGGTGTGAAAACTTGGGTTTAGAAATTTCAAAATTATAATGTATATGTATAATTTGTTGCCGTTATTTCGAACTTTTGTAAGGGGTGTGAGAATATATCAGAAGCATTCTAGGGATGCGGGGTATAGAAAAGGTTGGGAACTGCTATCCAAGAAGGAAGGACTGTAGAGCTAGCATTCTCGACCCTACTGTGGCTGTGAAATATTAAAACTTAAATACTGACTCTGAAAACTTCCCAATATTCCTTTGAATCTACATTTAAGGGAAAGGGTGTATAGTACATCAATATGTTTTATACAGATCTTTGGAGGAAGTGAGCTAAAAGCAAGACTGTAGTCCATCAATGGAGTTTTAGTCTGTTCTTTTGGGAAGAACAGACTAAATTGCAGAGAATGGCTGAATTGATGCAGTCAATTCACTTATTTATAGGCTACTGCAACTGTGCTATTAGCTCTGCACACAAAAATAGCAGTGTTGTTTTTTAAGGGGATAGGTCCCCAACAGTAACAATTTGATGAAGATGAAAAGAGAGACACAGAAAGAATATATCATTTAATAGCACGCACGCACACACACACAACTCTTTCCAAAGCTGGAAGGGTTACTCAGGACCGGCCAGAAGTCGAAACTTTCGCGACGTCGTGAACTTGACTGCAACCCACCTCCGCCTGCAGGAGATGGTTGCATTTGATCTCACCTACGCTCGGCCCACCAGGCTGGACGGACGATTTGAGACCCGGAAAAGCCCCGGGCACGAGCAGGGAAGAGAGCACGAACAGGCGCCGAGTCCCTTCCTGCTCAGTCTGTGTCCGGGCAACTAGGCGCCTCGTGCCCGGTCGTCAGCCTCTCCCGGACCACCCTCGGGCATGGTCGCCCCGCCCCGCCTTTTGTTCGCTACCCTTTAACTCGCTTGAGAGAACCAGGCCAGGGAGTCCTGGTCGCGTTGGGCCGGCCTGCACTGCCACCCCGACACGCCCGGGATGCGTCGCAAAGCGGATCCTCCTTCCCCGCCGAGACAGACAAGCGGAGGCCGAGCGAGCCATACGCCCACGTGGACCATCACGTGAGAAAGGCCTGAGAGGGCGCGCACTGCAGCCGGCGCTGCCCCTTCGTACGGAGGATTGCGTTCGGCGCGCTGCTCTCGCGCATGCGTGATGCCTAGGGAATCAAGCAATGGAGGAGGCTCGTCTCGGTCTTTTTGTTTTCCGGGACTTTTTCTTTTTCCTTTTCGCAGCATACGCAGTGGAAATGGTATTGTGAATAGTATTGTAAAAACATTTCATTAGAAATAGCGCTGTAAAAACTGGCTGCTTTCACACATACACGCGCGCTGAACCAAAAACCATTACTTGATTGTGTTTAAACTATTGTGCATACAGAGCTTTACAACTTAAATGGGATGTTGGGAAAATCTATGCTTATCCAGTCAACCTTGTTTAAGAAACGTGAATGTATGTGATACAGCCTAATTATGTGAATACAACTTATAACTAGTGCATTTTTCTTTGATAGTTTTTGTTAGTGATTAAAATGCACTAAGCCAGTTTTTGCTGCAAAAAAAGGTAAGATGGTCACCCGTTTGGACTCGGGTTCAACAGAGGCTGGTTTTCGCCAAAGTGCAAGGGCCTGAATTCCACAGGAAGATCATCCCTGGCAAGGAGTTCAGTCATGCTAGAAATAGCAGAAAGACATTAATTTGGATGATGCTTAACTTTAAAACATTTTATAGTTTGCATGTAGCCAGCTGGAGATTAATAAAGGAAACATTTTTTTTCAAAAATAATAAATAAATACAATATAGTTACCAAGCTGTGGATTGTACTCTTTAGTGAGTTACACTTAGCCATTTGTCAAGACCTCCCTCTTCCAACTCAGTTTGAATTAGTTTTAATGGTTCCTTATTTATGTATTTTATCAAATTTATATAGCCACCCATCTCCCAAAAAGTAACTGGGTGGGTATACAGCAAAAAATATAAAAAACTATAAGCATACCAAAAGCATTCAATAAACAAGTTTTAAAAAGCATAACCCCCACACAAGAGATTAGATTAGCAGGAAGCCACTTCAACATTTCACCAATCCTCTTAGAGACCCCAGGTCAGATGACATAACCACATCTTGAGGACTTCAGGAAAATTAAATAGGGAGGGAGGTGTCCTCACTTTGTGGGTGCAGGGGGGAAGGAGAATATTCCATAAGTTGGGCACCAGGGCAGACAAGGCCTGCCTCCTTACCTCTGCCAAATGTAGTTCCTTGGCAGGATCCATAGCATGACTCTCTTGCCAGATCTGATGGGATGAGCAGATGTAATGAAGAGAGTTATCTTTTTTAAGTGATATTGTTTTTATTTCTCTTTTATTGTTAACTCCCTTTGCCCTATGGACGGACAGACACACAGACAGAATATACACTGTACATTTTCTGCCACAAAATGTTGGTCACATCCAAATAAAACAAAGGGAATCAACCAAAGGGCTATCCAAATCGATAGTCCTGCATGTTATATTTCATCCTCCTTTGCATTGGATGTGATATAATACTATAAGCCAGACTCAAAGTTTTTAGCCTAGCCTTCTGAACATGCTATCTTTTTCTGGTTTCAGATCATTTATAGAGGGGGACATTTTTTGTGAGCACTCATTGACTGAAATAGTTTACTACCTCAGGTAAAGGTACAGGAAGGTTTCTGAATATATACCGCTAGTGATACATCAAAATATTATACATATGACACAAGACAGACCTTAAAATGTTTCTCCGTGGTTGAAAGTGTGTAATAAGATAACCTCCTTCCCAACCCCAGCAGCCTGTGATCTTTCCTCTGGTATCCAGCAGGTGTTTGTGAGGAGTCACTGAGTCAGCTTTCTGCTTTTGCTTTTTGCTTTTGATCCACTTTGTCCCCTTCAACACATCGCCTTGGCATTCGCATGCAGCACCTCAGGAAATAGAAATGGCAGCCAAGGTCTGTCTTGGCAAGCCATCCGTTTCATTCATACCAGATCAATGACAGAGTTGAAGGGAGAGTAGACTGCGAGAAGATGGGCACGAGGAAGAAACTTCAGTAATTTGTCCTATGGCTATACTGAAGACCCTGCTCTAATAATTTAAAATGCAGATGATTGGCAAGTTCTAGTAATGGAAGTCAAGGAACACAGCGAAACTATAAAGAAGACCAAATTAATAACAATAGATAAGGCAACCAGTTGTAGAACTGGCAAAAATGAAGTGATTTCTGCCTTTATATTCGACTATCAACAGTAAATGAAGCAGTAGTCAAGAAATATGCTGCAGACAAGCACTTGCTAGACCCTGGAAAATATATTCAGATGATGGGATGTGTCTCCATCTACAAAGATCTGGATTGTGCAGGCAATGGTGATTCTGTGACACTTCATAGAAGTGAAAGTTGGACTTTGAAAAAGCTGGATAGAAAGGGTATTTACACTGTTGAACTTTAGTGTTAGAGAAGACTTATGAGAATACCATAGATAGCCAAGAAAACAAGCAAAAGGGTCATTGAACAAATAAACCTGGAAATCTCACTCAGCAAAAATAACAAGATTCAAGTTATCATATTTTGGACAAATTATATTATGACCCAGCTTCCTTGCAGAGTCCATAAAGCTGGAAGGGTGGAAGGAAAGAGAATAAGAAGAGTTTCAACAACAAGGTGGATGAACTCAATGAGTAATGATGGGCATTACTGAAGGGCAAGTTTAAGGACAGATTATCCTGAGAAAGTTTATCTACCGGTATGTGACTGCTAAAAGCTGGTGTCAACTTGATGGCACATAAAACAATTCAACTGAAGGGAAAAGAGGAGGCAATAGTCATGCCTTGATTTCTAGAATTAACTCACTTTTTTCAAACTCCTGGCTGTGCTGCCAGCTCTGTTGCTGGATGCTAACTAGTAACAGCTCCTCCTCTATATCCCTGCTATCTGTTTAAGGGGATTTCTTCAAGCAAAAAGGCATCAAGCTATTACAGTACTCTGCAAATTTCATCTCAGAAAGAGCCTTAAAATACCCTAAAAACCAGCCAGGTTTTAGCCCAAACATTCTCAAAAAGTAATCTCCCCAAATTTAACATTCCATTTCTACTTCCTATATACACATCTAAAGCTTTACTATGCTACCACCTTATTATTTGTGGAAGTTTTATTGTTGTTTTTGAAGATTATAGCAAGAAAATGCTTGTAAACGTATAACTGTTCTCAGAAAAATATTTCCTTTCTGGTGGGACACATGATTGCTGGGAAGTAGAACATGAAAGGTTGAATTGAATTAGAAAAGCACAACTAAGTAAATAAGTACTGCAAAACATGAAAAAAATGTAAAAGATATATCAAAATAATTCACTAGAGGGTGCTGTTTAAAATTCACTTACAAATGAATGGTTTCATTTGCAATGCAATTTCAGCTTTATCAATAGAAACAAATTTTCTAGAAGTAAAATCCATTGACTGAAAGCAGTTGGTTTAACGTCTAAGTAAACAGGAAGATTGTGTTGCACTTGTAGAAACTAAGTGGTTTTAACCAACCCTACTTTTGGTTCAGTCCTTTAAGAAAAAACAATGTATATCCAGGTGAATAGGGTGAATAGAATAGAGGTGGAAGGGACCTTGGAGGTCTTCTAGTCCAGCCCCCTCACTGATTACTTCATGTGGATGTAGTGCTGCTGAGGACTGTTCGTTGAGTACGGTTTGCCAGCCTGCTACAGATCCATCTGGTGGTGATGTTGTCTATTCCAGCTTTTTCTAGCTTACCAAGGAGTAGGTTGTGGTCTACTTTATCAAATGCCTTACTGAAGTCTAAGTATACCATGTCCACAGTATTTTGCTGGTCTATTAGTTTAGTCACTTTGTCAAAGAATAAAATAAGTTTGGTTTGGCGTGATCTGTTTTTAACAAACCCGTGCTGACAACTAGTTATAACTTTGTTTGCTTCTAGTTGTTCGCAGATCTGTTTTTTGATTATCTTTTCTAGGATCTTCCCAGGTAATTACAAAGAGCATGAAGGGATTTGAAACCTGGGCATGATAGAAACAAAGAATACATCTGTTGAACACAGAATCCAGAATTTAAGTTGAATATTGGGAATTTTTCTCCTAATAATAAGAACAATCAGATAGGTGAACCAATTGCCAAAAGGGTAATGGCGCTCCTTCTTTGGATGAGTTCAGGGTTAGATGTCAATCCCACCAACTCTCCCAGTAGACTAAACAGTTGGATTGGTGCATTAAGTAAAGAGCCAGGGGCCTAATGGCCATTTCCCATTTTGATTCTGTAATGAGATACTCAGCAGCTCTTTATAGCATGAATTAAACCATACTTTATAAAATCTAGTGGAACCAAAACCAAGCCAATCACATGTTGTCTGTATATTTTGTGAATAAGGGCATTCCATTAAGTAAAAATGTTTGCTTTGGCTTAACATGTTATGCGAACACTGCCATTGCAGTTTGTTAATGGTTGGGGTTAAAGGTCAACTGTTTGGGGACTGGTATAGGATCATTCGGAAAGTTGAGAGCATGTGATATTTTATTCTCATGGTGCTGTGAGATTGCACAAAATAGCTCCCATAGGGACCTAAACAATGACAGAGTATTGATATAGCAGAATACTATGTATTAATATTCTGCGCTACTGTGAATATATCCAAGCAAACCCTTTCACTTCCAAGAAACTTTTTTGGGGCTCATTTGCAATATGCTAGCTTCCTTCTTTTCTTCCCTGTCTGTTTCAGATAGGGCAGGATGCTTGGTAGTTAGCAAGAAATAATAAAAATACATTGAATTTTATCCTATAGAGAGTATTCATTTATCTTGCCTCACTGGAAAATTTCCAAGAAGGACATTTAAGATGTTCCTTAGCACTTCAGTCAGATTCTAGATCAGGGATGGATAATCAATAGAGTAGACCATATGTTCCCCCACACACACACACACAAGAGACTGTCATTGAGGTTTGATAGTGCAGTTTAGGCCCATTTTCAGATTTTAATGTGGTTCTAAGTGTGGGAGTGGAAGTTATGTCCCAAAAGTGCTTTTTCATGAGGCAACTGGACTTTCTTTTTTCTCTTTGAAGATTTTTCGCTTCTCATCCAAGAAGCTTCTTCAGCTCTGACTGGATGGTGGGGAATGGAAGGATCCAGTCAGAGCTGAAGAAGCTTCTTGGATGAGAAGCAAAACGTCTTCAAAGAGAAAAAAGAAAGTCTAGTTGCCTCATGAAAAAGCTTCTTTGGGATAACCATGACCTGGATGACTGAGAATCTTCATAGACGAATGAAAATAATGTTTGGGAATCCTCGTATTACTTTCCCTAACTTTAATTCACCCTCAAAGGCAGAGAAATGTCATCTATGCCCCTTCAAGTGATGTCATGGCATCACTGGATGGCTTAAAGCCTTTCAGAAGGGCAAAAGTGTGAGTTGTGATCTCTGACCTCTCAAACATTGCTCACTCTTGGACTAGATTTCAGGGATATGCAAACAAGCTAGTTGAATCAGAAAATAGGAGGGCATATTTCCAAACTGGGCAGGTTCAGCCCATATTCATTTCCAGCAAGAGAGTGGAATAAATACTAAGCTCAGTAGAACTGAAGAGGTTTTTTCTTTTAATGGCTGGTTGTAGTAAGCCACTATGAGAATGAATTGTCTCCTCTTCATATTATGAGATGCATGAAGAGATCTTGCTTACATCCGAGTGCTGAGAATTGTGCCAACTGACTGCAAGCTCTTTGTGTATATTAGCAGAAATACATGTAATGGCGTAATAGCGTAATATCAGGTGGGAGACAGGTAATAGCTTTTAAAATACTAAATGTCATGGTTCCGACAGATAAAGCCTTCAAAGAACTTCAAGGCATTGTTTACCTTAAAGAATCTTTATTCGAGAAGCATAGCATCGGCACTTACATAGCCAAAGGCAAAATCTGAATTCCCCTCCCCTGAGCACATAGTATCAAAGCACAATTCCCTCCTCTAATTTACAGTCATAAATCACATTCTCCAATTAGTTTGAAATGCAGACTTTCCCTCCAGTTCTCCAATCCGCCAATTCTTATCATCTCTTATTTCAAAAACCTTGGTTCTCACACTAGTTACAGTATCGTTATGTCTAACTAAACTCCCATGCACATTCCTCCTCCTCCCCCCCCGTATCATCTAATTCTAACTCTAATTCTAAGAGTAAATCATAAGAAGGAAAATGGTTGCATCTCCATATGTTGTCAAAGCAAAAACATCCAATGTTAGAAGCGTTGACATCATAGCTGAATGTGCCAAAGGAGAGAAGGTTTATTTTCTACAGTGCACTAAGGTACTTCGTTTGTTTGGTTGTTGGTTAAATTATTGAAAAATGTTTTTGAAACAAAACTAGCCAAACCTTTTTACCTTGGGATAAAAGCCTGCTCAATCAACAGCCCACCAGCAGGATCCCAAACCATCTTTGAGGCTTTACCAATCCTAGCAGCCAACCTAAGTTCCAGAACAGCTGGATTTGAGATAAACATTTATTCTTGAGTCTTCATTCATTTTTCCATCCCTCTTGATGACTTCCCATTTGTGAGCATTCTAGATGGCAAAAATAAAGTTCTTCCCACTTCCTTCCAAGATAGCTGGCGATAGCTTTAGCACAACTTTCATTGAGTTCTTTGAAAGGCCTCCCTGAGCTTTTATGTGTTGTTTATCTTTTACAAATAGAATAAAACATCCAAAGTCTAAAGGGGAGAGGATGGTATGCATATCTGTTAATAACTGCAAACCTTTAAACAGATCTAATAAAAGGTTCTTATGCAAATGAATCCATTGCTTTATTAAAGGCTTCTTGGCTCCCGTATAGTTTTCTTGGCAGCAAACAGAAATGCTTTGCCATTGCTGTCTTCCTTTTTTTTCCCCTGATTTTTCAGTCTAGCCCTAAAACTTTTTTTTTCCTAGCAATCTCCCATCCATGTAGTAAATCCAATTCTGCTTAGCTCTTGAGCCCACACAAAATTCTCCAGATGCTGCCTCCTGCTAAGAAATAGTTTTTTAACCATTCCGTCTTATCTTGCAAGTAACTGAGGTCAGTGCAAATAGTCCTCGGCTTTCTTTTAGCAATCATCCTAAGTTACCATAGCACTGAAAAAAGTGACTTGCAACCAGTCCTCACACCTAACGACCGTCACAGCATCCCAACGGTCATGTGACCAAAATTCAGGTGCTTGGCAATTGGCATGTATTTACGACATATGCAGCATTTCTGAATCATGTGATCACCATTTGCAACTTTCCCAGCCGGCTTTCAACAAGCAAACTCAATGGAGGAAGCCAGATTTGCTGAACAATCGTGTAATTCATTAACAACGGCAGTGATTCCCTTAACAAGTTTGACCAAATATATATATATATCACAAAATCTGATGCAACTCACTTAACAACCACCCTGCTTAGCAACAGAAATTCTGGTCCCAACTGTGGTCATATGCTGAGGACCTCTGTACGCATGCCTGTCTCCAATATTTCTGTGGGGTAGATTAGGCCCAAAAGTAGTGATAAATTTGATAAATTTCCCTACTGAGGATTTGATTAAGAATTTTGGCCTTAACCAATGGAACAACCTGCCTCCAGAAGTGGTGAATGCTCCAACACTGGAAGTTTTTAAGAAGAGACTGGACAGCCATTTGTCCGAAATGGTGTAGGGTTTCCTGCCTGAGCAGGGGGTTGGACTCGATGATCTCCAAGGTCCCTTCCAACTTTATTATTATTATTGTTGTTGTTGTTGTTGTTGTTGTTGTTGTTATTATTATTATTATTATTATTATTATATAGAATAATGTAGGAAGTGAGCCGTTACACTAAAAGTCTATCTTTATTACATATTATGATCAAAAAATACAAAAGGGTGATATTTGCAAATGGTTACCCAAAAGGTCACACACAAAGTTCCTTTTCAGTCACTTTCACCAGAAAATTTTTAGATCGCAGATCTTTGTGAAAGGGATTGGCTAGCCATGTGAGTCTTACCAAATGGCCAGTATCACGGAAAAAACTACCCTATTAAGACCTCCAATTTTCCATATTTCATGGACTTGAATATCATTCTGAGGCTGGGATCATACCTCTTGTTAAAACATAAGGATGACAAACTGCAATTACTGGCCTCACACAACAATCATAGCTAAAGTCAAATGTAATTATGACTTAGTGTGATGTGTGAACCCAGCCAAAAGTTTGCTAATCGCTCCTGAAATGGTTCTCAGTATTATTGTGGCTATAAAGGCATCTGGAGGTTCAATAGCAGATGGAGATATAGGAGGGAATGGGTCTGGATGAAAAAGCACGTTGCCCAACCTTTGTTCCATCTGGTGAAAGCAACGAAAGTTACATATCAAACCCTTTACCCTTAAGTGCTGACCTTCCCACAAAACTATACATCATCCAAAGAAGCATGAAATAATCTCTACATATAAGGAGAAAGAGAAAAAAAACAGGCTCCCACATTTCCTGTTACCATGGTTTCCATTCCCATATGTGCCAGTTTGCTACTAAAAAGGCTTTCCCCCTGTTTTCTTCTTAGGCTGGAGGAAGGAGAAGAGAACAGCCTTGCCTGAGAGATGATACCACTTAGCTAGAAATGATGATGTTTTCCAGCATCCTGCAGGAGATTGGGCCAGGGAGGGAGGGAGGGAGGGATCCGCAGCCTAAGAATCAATCAGACCCATTAGGGCTACATCAAGCGGCTCGCCTTTTAAATATCTCAGGTATCAAGTCTCCTTGAAGTCACCGCAGATCATAGGCAAGTGGGCAGAAGGCTAACTGCATATCAGAATCTCCTGGGGGAGGAATGGAGAAGAAAAGATTGCAGGTCAAGGGGGAGAGAAAGGGAGAAGGAGAAGGGGTGGGGGGAAAGCAGATGAAAATAGGTCTTCTGAGCAAAAGTACAATATACATCCTTGCCACCATAACCATCCTGCTGTTTGATTGTGATCTCACAAAGGGCTTGTTCTACTACTATTAGGCAGAGTGAAGTGATGGCTTTAGACAGCAGACAGTGAGAAGAGCAGTAGTAACGCCATATTGGGATTGCAGAAGCCTCCCTCTTGTAATCAAGCCCAGTGGTCTCCAAAGTGGAGGACACACACTTTAAGAGGTGTGCAAGACACTCCATCAGAATAGGAAGAAAATAATTGCCAGCCCCACTACATGTACCAGATCAAGAAAATAACTTCAGAGGAAAGGTTAGGACTACTTGATCAGATATAGCAACAGAATCTGATTGGCTTTATACCCCCCCCCCTCTCCTTCTACTCCTGGGAACTAAGGAGGTGTCTGTTTCAGGCATTTTTCTCTTCCCTTCAGATTTTTTTTTTTAATTTGAGTTGTGCTTCTCACCTTGTCACCCTGGAAATGGACTTATCTCCATCAAGGTCATCTTGTTATGCTCTGTTAGTTAACAGAATGCCTATTTATATTTATATATCACATCCGTTCTCTCTCTTCCTTTTCCATTTTTATTGGGGGGTATGTTTTATGATATGCATATATTAGTCTAGTAGTACATACTATGTTTCCCTGAAAATAAGACGGGGTGTTATATTAATTTTTGCTCCAAAAGACTCATTAGGGCTTATTTCGGAGAAATACGGTACTAAATGCATCCATCTGGTTGATGATCTTAACTGGGGCTTATTTTTGGGGTGGGGCTTATAATACGAGTATCCTGAAAGATCCTGTGACGGCTTATTTTCTGGTTAGGTCTTATTTTCTGGCTGGGTCTTGTTTTCGGGGAAACACAGTATATAGAATTAATATATATATACAAAGGGGCATTGCTTAACATTTTAATTGATAAATTCATAATATTATAAATGACAACGGCTAGTCCTGTCGGCTTTTGTATGCAGAACGGGAGGAAGGTAGCCATTGTGTCCATCAGTGCGATAACCTGCTTCCTAATATCATGGCTGAGGAAGAATGCTACGCTAGTGACAATCTCACCAGACCTCATAAGTAATTGGCCATATCCTATGGGCCAGGTCATTTTAACTGCTCTTTTGCAATATGGATTATACTGTCGGTAACCTTTTGGTTTTTATCCAGTTTCCATATCTCTTTTCAGCTTTCAATCATACTCTCTGCCATAAACAACAGCATTGTAAGGTTTTCCACTTATTGCTGTATTTCAGGCACTAAAATAGCATGGGCCAGCCCAGATCATTGGCAGTCAGAAGATGATGAACACAGCCCTCTGATTGCTACTAGATAATAACAGAATAACAGAATTGGAAGGGACCTTGGAGGTCTTCTAGCCCAACCTCTTGCTCAAGCAGGAGAACCTAAACCACGGGTATCAAACTCGGTCTCATTACGTGATGTATCATGACGTATTGCGACATTTTTTGCCTTTGCGGGGCCGGGGTGGGTGTGGCCTGTGCGTGACGCATCCGGCCCCGTAGGCCGCCAGTTTGACACCCCTGCCCTATACCATGTCAGACAAATGGCTGTCCATCTTTTGTTTCCTCCAAACATAAACAAAAAAGTGTAGAATCTGCACTACAAAGTTTTATGGAACACTCTCCAGAGGTTTGAGGGGCTGACCTATCACTTAGTTGTTAATAGTTTCAAGAAAATATGTCGCAGGCCAAAGATTTGGAAAGCTGAACTGTCTATATTGAGACAAATAGTTAAGTGGCAACATGTAACAAGCCTCGTCTGACCTGGAAGTTAAGCATCAGCAGATATCATAATTACCAGGGAATTCTAAGGCTAAACTGAGAATCAAAAAACATTTTGATGGAAGAGAATAACAACCCATTTCAAAACCTTGGCCAAGAAAATTCATGACTGTCAGGGCTGGAATGGATCTCTAAAAAGGGCTGCAAAAACATTGATATTGCCTCTTTGACAATACGGGTGTTCCTCATTGAGCAACTGCCTCATTTACCAACTGTTCAGAGATACAACAGTGATGAAAAATAACTTGACAACCAATCCTCACATTTATGACCTTTGCATGCCCTGTAAAGCAAAGAAAACCTGAAGTAAGATTTTTAGCACAGTTGCGGGTTTATTTAGCAACTGCTTCATTTAATGACTAAATTGTTATTCCTGAATACGGTTGCTAAAAGAAGACTACCTGTACTTAAAGCATCGGCACTTTTTCCTGGGATCTGCTTTAACACATGCCAGGCTGGTGTTACATTCACGATCCCATACTACTTCAAAGCATTTTTCAAGATCTAATCCAAAAGCTGTGCACAGCTGGAATGGAATTGTTATGAATTCAAAGAGACCTTGTCTTGCCAGTGGTCTTAAGTTATAATCAAAATACACTGCACAGTAGAAGAAGAAGCTGGAAAACACAGAAGAAATGAACCCCCATCCCTGTCACCATGAAATGACAGTTCTGAAGCAGGGCCATTGCATTTTTGAAAAGCTTGAGTGAGTGCTTCCATTAGTGCTTCTAATTCATCACATGTAGCAACTGAATAATATAGTAGAGCCTTAAGTGTGACAGTGGCACATACATATATGGTACTTGCACTTATTTCTAATCAGGCTATCTTCTTGGAAGCTTTTATGGACATGGTTAGAGAATGAGAGTTTTATTTAGCATCGAAGATCATTTTAAAGGGTTTTTTTTTCACCCATAAATTTCTTTCCTCTCCAAGAAATGCTTTACTTTCCAAACTGTTCTATTAAAAATTATTCTTCTGTATATCATGGCACAGTTTATTATGGATAAGTCACTGTCCTCCCTTTGCAAAACTATTTTTGTAATATACATTACAGTTGCAATTTGGTTATAATGCCTACCTTTAAATAGATAAATTCATATTAATTTCCCACTGCAGTTTCATTAATTGTCATGGCAATAGTAAGACTATGTGTGGATTGTTCTTTTTAAAAAAGGCTGGGTTAAAACTTTTCCTTGATATCTACTATGTTTTCTATATATAGGACATTTTCAGTTGAGAAGAGCATTCTGTCATTTGAGTCTCCACCTGAAAGCTGAAGTAGTACAACTTGGAGACCAATCTACTGCCTCCTTAAGGTCATATCTGTCTTTTCTTTGTGAGCAAACGGGGGCTTTTTGTGCACTCAGTAAAGCATCTAAACTTTTTTCAAAGCCAGCCCCACATAAAATATATATCAGAAACAAATGCTTACAGCTAAAAAGATTCTACATCTGTTAATACAATGCATGGGTGAATACTTAGACAGCGCCCAAAAACAGGGAGAAGATTTGCATCATCAAATATAAGATGTCAAAACAAAATGTGGATTTAAATGTCATGTGCGAGCAAATTTAGAGATGCTTATTATAACTGAAATACATTTCAGTTATAATTTGGTGTAGTGGTTAGGGCAGCAGGCTAGAAACCAGGAGACTGTGACTTCTAGTTCAATTGGGTACTTTGGGTCCCTCTCTCTCTCTCTCTCTCTCTCTCTCTCGCTCTCCCTCTCTCCCCCTCTCCCCCCCCTCTCTCTCTCCCTCTCTCTCTCTCCCTCTCTCCCCCTCTCTCTCTGTCTCTCTCTGTCTCTGTCTGTCTGTCTCTCTCTCTGTCTCTCTCTCGCACTCTTTCTCTCTCTCAGCCCTAGGAAAGATGCCACGGCAAACCACTTCCAAAAGACTTTGACAAGAAAACTCCAGGGATTTGTCCAAGCAGTTGCCAGAAATAAAAAACTGACTTGAAGGAACAAAGTTATAATTGAAATTAAATGCACTGCATTTTAATACAATGGATCAAGCAACTTACACTATGTATCAGTTTGGTCTGCTGCTCCAGGTACTAAATATTGATGGGCCAAGAATCCCCTTGGGCTTTCTGTTTATGGTTCTTTAGCCCTAAGCTAGACTTGGTCAGTCCTTCAAACAGACAGCCAGTTTTTCTCTGACAGCCTTTTTTCACAGAGGATTGACCTCTGAAAAGCACATGATCCCACAACCCAGGCAAGACACTTATTGCATATAATACAACTCAATATTTGTATGCTATGAACTTGAAAGTGCCCTGCCAAAGAAAATACCGGTAAATGAAAAATATCAACATTTTGAAATGGAACTTCTTCACTTGCTAGTGTTTTAGGGATGATTTGAGGACATGCTTATCGGAGAATTTCTCAAAGAAGCAATAGTTTCCTACTGAAATTAGAGCCTGTGGGCTGCTGTATTCTCAAAAAGTAAAACCATGCTTAAGGTGTATTTAAACACCTTCCCAGGGACTGCAAATACTCTTCCTTCAAGAAGAGTGCCATCTTGGGCTTCAGGCCAATAGAAAACCAAGAGAAATAAACAAAGCAGCCAAGACCTGAGCTGAAGAGGTGGTGAAGAGAGTGCCAGCTGTAGGGAATGGAAGGGTGGTTTAAATTGCCTTCAGTCTGGCCTCAGAGTTATTGATTTTTCCCCTTTCTCTATTTATAGCCAGTTCACTCAGTATCAGAACTCTTCCAGCAGTCACAGACTCCAGCAAAAGCAGGCCAGCCTGCCTCTCTCTGAGAAAGTATCAACAGAGAGAGACCTTGGAAGAAAGGAGGATCAGGCTGAGCAAGGAGAACACTGCCAAGGAAATGCTATCAGATACCAAATAACCCATAACTGCAAGATTATTCATAGTAGTATTACTTTTGTCGCTAGTACTACCAATAATAAATGTTGCAGCTCAGAGCGCAAATATTTTCAGGTAGTTTGTTGCTAGAGGTGCATAGCAATGGAAGGACATTACACTACACCTCCCTTGGGAGAAGTGTATTATTAATGGCCCGGAACCCAGGAATCAGCATAAGATTATTCTATAGCATTAGCACTCTACAGATACTTATTCCTATCAGGTCTTGGACACAGAATTTGCAACTGTCCCTTGATTGAATTAAAATGCTCTCCAATCATCCTTCAGTCAGCAGAAATCAAAACTGGCATAAACATGGCAGCCCCCATAGCCGCAAACCTCTACCTACCTTCCCTATTTCATCTCTAATCTTTTCTGAATGATGTTGGACGCAGCACATGACAGTCAAAGCATCTGGCTGAGGAATGGACTGACCCATGCCCATCTCTTTCAGGTTTTGCTAGATTTCAGAGTCAGTGTCCCAGACCACCTCTTATATAGTTCAGCTTATAGAAATCTTAAAACTTGAGATTTGGTTTAGGTTAAGAGTTTAGATTTTTTTTAAAAATGGATGGGGGGGAGGATCAACTTGTCCACAGGGAAAAATAAGAAGAGTGCAGAGAAGAGCAACCAAGATCATCAGGAGACTGGAGGCTAAAACATATGAAGAACGGTTGCAGGAATTGGATATGCCTAGTTTAATGAAAATAAGGATTAGGTGTGACATGATAGCATTGTTCCAATATCTAAGACAAGGGTGTCAAACTTGCAACGTCACGTGATGTGTTGCGACATATCGCGACTTTTTTGCCATTGCCAGCAATGGGGTGGGTGCGGTTTCACTATGATGCATCTGGCCTGCGGGCCAGCAATTTGACATCCCTGATCGAAGAGGTTGCTACAAAGAAGAGGAAGTCAATTTATTCTCCAAAGCACCTAAAGGCAGGATAAGAAGCAATGAATGGAAACTAATCAAGGAGAAAACCAACCTAGATCTAAGGAAAAATTTCCTGACAGTGAGAACAATTAATCAGTGGAATGACTTGCCTCCAGAAGTTGTAGGTGCTCCAACACTGGAGGTTTTTAAGAAGAGATTGGACAACCATTTGTCTGAAATGGTATAGGGTTTCCTGCTTGAGCAGGGGGTTGGACTAGAAGATCTCCAAGGTCCCTTCCAACTCTGTTATTCTGTTCTGCTCAGTATTAAGTAACTTAGCAGTATAGGTTTGCTATAGGAGGCACTGCACATTTTATCTGTGTTATTTTGTACTTTTAGTGCTGGGAAAGGAAGGAATTCATGCACTTGTAAGCATGTGTTAAAAATAAAAATAGAAAACCTAGAATAATTGATTAGTCACCTCTTCCCAAACTTCGTAATAGCAGGGATAAATTTTTGCTTTGTAAAGTGGGCTGAAAGCCATAGTGGTAGGGCAATGATACAAAGTGTGAAAGGCCAGGGGAAAATAAAGATTAAGGGCAACATTAAAATGTAATTTTAAAACAAGAAAACTGGTAAGTTTTGTGAAACTCTTCTAGTTCTTTTATTATTTTCTTCTGGGTATGATTTCTATCTGTTATGTTCTTTCTTCTAGGACATTTATGAGAATTCCTCTCATGTAAGTTTTACTTGTTTCCCATATGGTTGTCTCAGGCATCCCCAGGAGTCATATATATTTCTAAAAAGCATTTTAATTCTTCTTTGCATTTCAGTAGTATATCTTCTTGAAGAAGTAACATATCATCATGATATATTTGATCCAGTGACTAATACAGGCTATGTATCATCAAATAGAAAATGACATCACTGCCTGTTTTTCTAGGATAGGAATGAAATCATATTTAAAAATCAATACCCAGAATTACTTGCTTTTCCCTTTACCACTAATCTATGAAAAAGCCAACAAGTATTGTTGAATTGCCTCTTCTTCACGCAATGTCTTTAGTTTTTAATATAATGTCTACTTCTATGTGTTTTAACTACTCACTTACCCACCCCAGCCTGGATTTATGTAGCCACTGAAAGGAAAATATTCCACATAATCAACTTTTATTGCTGCCTGTCCTTCTCCATTTTTCTCTTACTCATATAAACATGATGGGTATCATCTATTCATATTTTTAATAGCAGCGTTAGAAAAAGTAGAGTGTCTGCCCACTTAAAACCAAGATAACTTGATCCACTAAATCTGTGTTTCTTAAACTTTTTTCCTCTCAGGATCCTTTCCAATTTTTAAATATTAGGGAAGACCCCAAAAGAACTTTTGTTGTGACTTATACTGGGTTAATTTATCACTTTAAAAATTAAAATTGACTTATTTGTTGCCACTACCACTGCTCATTATTGCTTGATGAGATTTTAATACTGTATTATTTTTCAGTGTAAGCTGCAAATAATTTTTATTTTTCAGATCTCTGAGAGAACCTTGGGGGTCCTCAGGCCACACTTTGAGAAACACTACAATAGGTGTTGCCAGCAATTGACCTAGGCCCCTCTTAAAAAGCTAAGCAGGGCTGGACTTGGTTAATGTTTGGATGGGAGCCTATTAGGCTGTAGGTGAGGGCTAGAAGTTGAAATTGAAAAACATCCTTGAAGAAGTCAATGACAAAGCACTTCCATATTGTGATGAAGAAAACTACATGGTTGTGTTCATGATGCCATTAGTTTGATCTGAAAGAGACCTTACCTTAGATTATTTTCATCTTTCTACAGTAGATGCAATAAACTCCAGTTCCCATCTAATCAGCATGGCTAGAGATCAGGAATTATGAAAACTGACCTAAGCTACACATGGAGGAGCAGAAATCATCTCTCCTTAGTTTTATCCAATGATTGGGAATGAAGAAAGGATTCTAAGGGTTAAATGGACAAGACATGTGTAGCTACATGGGCAAAAAAGCTTCCCATCAAGATTTCTTTGAGGCTTTAGCAGACCTCTTTTTGTCAAACCAGTAAGGAGTCATTATCCAGGTCAATCTTTTTACTTATGTGTTTCCACTTTAATTGTTATCTGGATTTTATAATTCACATTTTTTTATTTTCCAGCTTTTCAACAATTTCTTTATATTTTAATATTTCTGCATTGGACGAGGTTTGTTTCGGCTCTTTATCCTCACTTCTTCCAAGGTATTCTCTCTCATATCTATGATTTTTTCTTTAACATCTTTTGAACATAGAATATCATAGAAGCAGACATAGAACATAGAAGCAGACATCACTGCTGATATTGTAACTGCTAGTTTCTGTCCCCATTCTTCAAATATCTCCAGGAGTATTTCAAATGTCATGACTTGTTCTGTTGTTTTGTCTCAGTGCTGACCAAAGGGGGCGGGGGGGGGAAGCAACCCTGTCTCTCTCACTCTCTCTTTTTTCCTTTTCAACTGGAATCTCCTCCAGTGTCCAATTTCTGAAATCATAAAGCCTTAGGTTTTTGTTGTGACTTAGGGGAAACTAAACAATTTAGTTCCCACAAAGGTGCTATTTATTTATATAATTATTTCCAAAATCTTTTAGCAAAAGTCCTAAGGTTCCAAATTTATCTGGCCCCTTTATTCATTTATAACTTTCTTGAATTAAAGCCTTATTTAGCTTCTTTGCCATTTATTTCAAAATCTTGAAATTGTTATGCTTATAGTCAATTTTTCTTTTACTTTGGAATGAGGGTAAACTCATTAGGTGGCTATGCAAATTTATCATTCTGAAGGTCTTTATTACCTTAAAATAGTTAAATAGATAATTTCAAAAGTGGTTATAAAGTGAGGCTAGCAAGCCTATAAAAGGCTATTATGGATGAGAGCATGATGGCTTTCCTTTGTCTCCCGGTGATCAAACTCATGAGAAACCAATATTCTGCAGTCTTCTCCTGAAGAATAGCTATCAGGAGCATAAGTGGGCAATCTCCATTTTCTCCTTATGGAGAGGTTTTGTAGGGCCAGTCTGTTCCCTGGTTCTTTGATCATTTCCCTTCATTTGGAGACATACTAACTCACCATTCCTCATGGAAGTCCCTGGCAGATGAAGAACGTATCAGTGCTAGATTTAAGCTTTTGTTAGTCACTGAAATTGGGTGCATGTATGAGAAGAAGAAGCAAAGATGAGTATGCTAGTAGCTCCCATCATCACTGGAAAACCTAAAGAAGATCAGGAACTGAAAGAGGCTTCACAGCAGCAACATTTGGCTGAAGTTATCTTGTCTCAAAAGCTAAATAGGGTTGGGCCTGATTAATATTTTGGTTGGGAGCTCATCCTCAGAATATCACTTAAACTGGAAAGTTGAAAAACAGCCAGGAAGGCAGCAATGAAAACTGGACTCACATATCTATAATGAAGTCATACAATCACCATCCAGAGATCAGTGTAAATAACTATGGATTACTGTGCAGTTTACATTTTTGTTTTGATGTCTCCCCCTCCCCTTAATTGGGTTTAAATGAAATTGTAAAGATCTATATAGTACAAATATGATGGATGTTGTTTGAGAAGGCTCATTCTGAGCGCATTTCCAAAATTTCACATTGGTGGTCTCACTGCTTGCTTGAACACACATTGGCATTCTCAGCTCATCATGCAAGGATCTATAAAAGCTGCTTGCTGGAGCCAGTCTCTCAACCAGCCAAGAGAGAGTACCAGAAACAGGAGGCAGGC
>NW_015386655.1:612184-613622 GCF_001527695.2 Protobothrops mucrosquamatus | reverse complement strand
ATTAGGCTGGGAATAGAAGCCAAACTTGGCTTAACTTCTAAGAGGTGAAGGGTGGGGTTGGGGCATGACAGGAATTCCCACCAGTAAGAAGCCTCCCTGCTCTGTACCTCCAGAGTAATTGCCGTGAAACTGTCCTTGTCATTTTTTTCTTTGGACTGGAAGCTGAGTCAATTAACTTCTGGAATGAATGAACTCATCTTTCATTAAGTTGTCCATGGAAAGTCCCCTGCTGTCATGGAGATCTGCAAAAGCAGCACTGATCTCACATCTGTGTGGCCCTAAGCCTGGACTGCCAAAAGAAGTCAAAAAACCACCCAGGATCCTGGTCTCTAAAAGTTGAATCTTTTCCAGAATAAGAATACAGTATACAGTAATGAATTAGAAAATGTATTTGATGACAGATGCCTTATTAAGGTCTAATAAGAGTGAGACTGTCAGCACATTGTCATTGTTTTGCTAATTGTTTTGGGTTTGTTCTTGGAACCCATTGTAGGTTCTTTATGTTGCATAAATACTGTTCTTTTTATTGTTGTTAAGGTGTTGTGAATTGCTTAGAATCACATCTGCAAGATGGGCAGCAATATAAATCGAATAAATAAATATCGGCAGTTGACTCAGATCAAAAGTAATTCTTTTCTCAGCACAAATCGTATAGAATCTGCTTAACAAGATTTACTGAAATGAAAAGGATAGGGTCACAAGAATGTTTACTCCTATTAGGGTAGACCTTTTTGTAATTTGGTTCTAACTTTACTTTGAACTGACAAGGAAGCCAATATTTTTACTGATAATGGAGGAGGCTGCAAGTGTCATAACTATCCCATTTCCTGGCCTTCTCAGTGGCTTTCAACAATGTTAACCAGAGGATCCTTCTTGATTGTCCGTCAAGATGAGGAGTGGGAGATTGCTATATAGTGGTAGCTCCACATTCCTTTCTGAGTAGAAGTAGAATTGCAGGAAGGGAGATGGCGGATGCAGGAATGGAGATATTAAGCCCATGGACGCTCCAGTATGGGGTGTCCCATGGTTTGGTTCTCTCCTCTATTTGGTTTAATGTCTATATGAAATCATCTATTGGTTCATGATGAAGTGACATCAATATACTAATGATACCCAGATATATTGTACATCTCTACCCTGTGCCAAATAAGAGATGCAGCAGAAGTCCTCATTTACTCCTGGGAGGCATCTATATGAAGAGAAATAGTTTCAGATTCAATGCAACCAAGATGGTGGGACTATTTGTTAGATCGCGCAGGCAGTAAGACACGAGTCGAGTGACAGTCAGCTCTCGGTTTATTGGCAAGGCATAAAGTAAATCCGGACTGGCATCTGGGCCAGGGGAGCCCTCTTTTATGGGATTCCCCTGGCTTGTAATCACACAATTCCATTGGCTGGTAAGACCCCGTTGCTAGTTAGCCAACCAGCAACGGGCATG